>NW_016910386.1:346589-366508 GCF_001483705.2 Eufriesea mexicana
CGATTGGTTAGGTTAGAGTACGATAGATATGACTCTTGTGCTATAAACCACTTTTCGGTGGACTTCTGCGCTGTAATCATCACCAGAATGTTCTACTTGGCTCTGGGGAGGCCAGCAATAGTCGTCGCGGAGTGTTATATTGAGACAATCTACGTTTGGTTGGGTTATGTTACGTTTGGATATGTTAGGATAGGGTAGGTGCGACTTCTGTGCTATACACTGCGCTTCTTCGGATTTTTGCGCTCTACTGTCCTCTAATATTTTCCGCTCGGCTCTGGGGATGCCTGCAATGGTGGCAGAGGCACGTGAGCTAGAGTTACGTTACGTTCCGTTAAGGTAGGACATGTCTGGTTATGTCAGGATGGCTTTGACCCTTGTGCCACAAACTGTAGTGGGGCTGATTCCTCTGCTCAACTGTGCTCTATTATATTCTGCTTGGCTCTGTACAGGGTAGCAATGGTGGCCACAGCACGTTAGGATGCTTTGAGACGCGTATCGTAACGTTACCTTAGTCAAGGTTAGGGGAGGATAGCTTCCACTCTTCTGCTATACCGTAGAGGTCGGTGGAATTCTGCTCTGTACTCTGCTGCAGTATACTCTGCTTTGCTCTGGGAAGGCTAGAAATAGGGCCGCGGCAATTTATGTTTTCTTAGTCTACGCTTGGCTGGGTTACGCTACGTTCGGTTATGTTAGGATAGGTTAGCTTTGACTTTTGAGCTCTATACATCGCTTCTGCGCTCTATTATCCTGTAATATGGTCTGCTTGACTATGGGCAGGCCAGCAATAATGGTCTCGGCACTTAATGTTGAGTTAAGCTACGTTTGGTTATGTCGGGTTTGGTCAGTATAGGTTAGGATAGCTTCGACTTTTCCGCTGTCCACTGCTATTCTATGGATTTCTGCGCTCTATCCTCCACTAACATGTTCTGCTTGGATCTGGCGAGGCCAGCAATAGAGGTCGTGGTACGTTAGGTTTAATTAGGTTACCTTTTGTCTAGGTCCGGGTAGGTTTGGTTAGGTTAGGGCAGCTTTTACTTTTGCGCTTTACACTGCGATTCAATGTGCTTCTGCACTCTACTCTCCTCTAATATGTTCTGCTTAGCTCTGGGGAGACCAGAAATAATGGTTGTGGTAGGATGGGTTGAGTTATGCTACGTTTGGCTGTGTTCGGATAGTTTGGGTTGGGCTTGGACAGCTTTGGCTTTTCCACTATGCACTCCTGATATACGGGTTTCGGCTATCTTCTCTCCTCTATCTTGTTCTGCACGTCTCTGGGGCGTCAGAGATAGTGGTCGCGGCACGTTATGTTGCGTTGTGTTACGTTCTGAATGTTCAGGTTAGTTTGCGTTGGGCTGGAGTAACTTCGCCTTTTCTGCTATACGCAGCTATTCTATGGATTTCTGATCTCTGCTCTCCTCTAATATGTCCTGCATGTCTCTGGTGGCGCCCGCAATAGCGTCGCGGCACGTTGTGCTGTGATATGTAACGTACGGGTGTGTTAGGTTGGTTTGTGTTTGGTTAGGATAGCTTCGTACTTTCTGCTATACGCCGCTAATATATGCATTTCTGCGCTCTGCCCTCCTCTAATATGTTCTGCTCCGATCTCGGTAGGCCAGAAACAGCGTTCGCGGCATGATCGGTTAGGTTAGATAACGTTTGGATAAGTTAGGTTGGGTTGTGTTACGTTGGGATCGCTTTGACACTTGCTCCGCACGCGGCTATTGTATTAATTTCCGCGGCCCACTGTGCTTTATCATATCCTGCATGTATGTGGGGACGCCAGCAAAGGATGTCGCGGCTCGTTAAGTTGAGTTAGGATACGTTTGTTCGGGATAGCCTAGGATAGGTCTTTGTTTGGGTAGAATTGACTTTTGTGCTATACACTGCTGTTCTATGGATTCCTGCGATCTACTGTTCTCTTTCCTACTAAGCATGCCTCTGGGGACGCCGTCAATAGTGGTCGCGGCGCGTTATGTGAATCTATGTTACGTTCGGTTTGCTCAGGCTAGGATATGTTTGGCCTGGATAGCTTTCGCTTTTGTGATATACGCCGTTATTCGGACAATTTCTGCTATCCACGTTACTCTAGTGTATCCTGCTTGGCTCTGGGGCGGCCAGCAGCAGGGGGCTCGGCACGTTAGTTTGAGTTATGTTAGGATTGGTTACGTTAGGTTAGTTTGGGTTAAGTTTGGATAGCTCCGACTTTTATACAATGTACCGCTAATTTAGGGACTTCTGCCATCTACCTGCCTTGAATATGTTCTGCACGTCTCCTGGTACGCCAGCAATAGTGGCCGCGGCACGCTATGTTGAGCTCTGTTACTTTCGGAAAGCTTTGACGATCTTGTGTTATGCTAGGGTAGACTTGACTTTTGTGCTATTCAGGGTTATTCCATGGTTTCTGCGCCCTGCTCTTTTCTAACATGTCCTGCTTGGCTCCGGTGAGGCCAGACATACTGGTCGCGGTACGTTAGGTTTTGCTAGGTTACGTTCGTTTAGGTTAGGTTGCGTCGTGTCTGATTATGACAGCTTTGACTTTTGTGCTGCAAGCAGCTATTCTGTGGATTCCTGCACTCTGCTCTCCTCTAATATTGTCTGCTTGGCTCTGCGGAGGTCAGGAATATTGGGAGCGTCACGTTAGGTTCAGTTAGTTTGCGTCTGTTTCGGCTAAGTTTGGTTGAGTTTGGTTAGGATTTCTGCGTCTTTTGCGCGAAAGATTGCTATTCTGTAGATTCCTTCACTCTACTGGACTCCTTCGAACTCTGCTTTTCTTTGGGGACGCCAGGAACAGATGTCGCGGCACGTTATGTTTAGATATGTTCCGTTCGGTTGGTTTGGATTATTTACGGTTAGGCCAGGTTATCCTTGGCACTTCTGCTATACACTGTTATTCTATGGGTCTCTGCGCTCTGCTCTTTTCTAGCATGTGCTGCTTGTCTCTGGTGAGGCCAGAAATACTGGTCGCGGCACGTTAGATTTTGTTGGGTACTATTTACGGTTAGGCCAGGTTATCCTTGGCACTTCTGCTATACACTGTTATTCTGTGGGTCTCTGCGCTCTGCTCTTTTCTAGCATGTGCTGCTTGTCTCTGGTGAGGCCAGAAATACTGTTCGCGGCACGTTAGATTTTGTTGGGTTACGATTGGTTAGGTTAGGTTGTGATTTGTTTGCTAATGATTGATTTGTCTTCTGTGCTATACGCTGCTGTTCGGACAATTTATGCGCTCTACATTGCTCCTGCAAATCCTGTTTCGCACGGGGAGGCCAGCAACCTTGATCTCTGCACGTTAGATAGAGTTAGGTTACGTTCGGTTTTATTATGTTAGTTTGGGAGTGTGTGAGTGGCTACGGCTTTTCAGCCATACAGTGCTAGTTTATGTACTTCTGCGCCCCGCTCTCCTATGACATATTCTGCTCGTCTATGGGGATTGCAGAAAAGTTGGTCGCGGAACGTTATGCTGTGTTTGATTTCGTTTGCTTCTGATTCGTTAGGATGGGTTAAGTTAGAATAGCCGTCAGGTTACGTATGGGTATGTTGCGTTTGGTTAGGTTAGGATAGGGTAGCTTCGACTTTCGTTCCAGACACTGGTATTCGTTGGACTTCTGCTCTCTATACAGCTCTACAGTACTGTGCTCGGCTCTGTGGGGGCTAGCAATTGTGGTCTCTGCTGGATAGGCATAGATGTCCTACACTTGTTTAAGTTAGGCTGGGGTAGGTAAGGATAGGATATCTTTGACGTTTGTGCCATTCGCTGCTCTTTCGAGGCCCTCTACGCTCTGCTGTGCTCTAGCGTATCCTACTGGGCCCTGGTGAATCCTGTAACAGTGGTCTGGGCACGTCAGGCTAAGTTAGGTTGCGTTTGGTTACACCACGTTTGGACTGGTCAGGAAAGTGTAGCTGTGACTTTTGTGATGTACACTGCTATTTGGCGTATTTCTACGCTCTACACTGCTCTACTATACAATGGTCGACACTGGGGAGGCCCGTGATAGTCGTACCGGCACGTTAGTTTGAGTTAGGCCACGTTCGGTCATGTCACGTTTGGTTAGACAAGGAGAGGATAGCTTTGACTCTTGTGCTATATACTGCAATTCGGCGGACTTCTGCGCTATACCGTGCTATAATATGTTCTGCCTGGCTCTGGGGAGGCGTGGAAATGTGGTCTCGGCACGTTGGGTTGAGTTAGGTTACGTTTGGTTACGTTACGCTCATTCGGGTTAGGTTTTGATATGTTTGTCTTTCTTGGTATACACTGTTGTTCGGTGGGCTTCTGAGACCTCTTGTGCACTACTGTGCTCTGGTCGTCTCTGGGGATGCCAGAAATAGTGTTCGCGGCACGTTAGGCTGAGTTGGACAACGTTTGGTTCTGATAGGTTAGCTTGGGTTAGGTTAGGAGAGCTTTAACATTTGTGCTCAACCTTTCTGTCCTATTGATTTCTGCGTTCCACTGGGTCTATCATATTCTGCACGTCTGTGGGGACGCCGGCAATTGCGGTCGCGGCACGTTAGGTTATGTTACGTTATGCCTGGTTAGATTATGTTGGGACATGCTTGGTCAGGGTAGCTCAGGATATTGCCGTATACACTGCTATTCGGTCGATTTCTGCGCTGTACATTGCCCTATTGTGCTCTGTATGGTTCTACAAATGCCAGCAAGAGTGGACTCGGCATGTTAGGTTTAGCTGTGTTACGTTCGTTTGTGTTAGGTTCGTCTGTGTTACGTTAGGATAGCTTTGACTCTTGCGCCGTACACAGCTTTTCTATGGATTCCTGTGCTCTGCTTCTCCCTATCGTATTCAGCATGGCTCTTTGGACGCCAGCAATAGCGGTTGCGGCACGCTATGATGAGTTACGTCACTTTCGGTTTGCTTAGGTTAGTTTGGGTTAGGTTGGGATAGCCTCGACTTTCCTGCATTATACTGCCATTCTATGGATTCCTGCACACTACTTTCCTCCAATATATTCTGCCTAGCTCTGGCTAGGCCACTAGTAGTGGTCGAGGTGCGTTGGGTTGTGTTAGATTTCGTTTGGTTAGGCTAAGTTAGGACCGGTTTGGTAACTATGGCTGCGGCTTCTTCGCTTTACGCTGCTCTTCGGTCGATTTCTGCTCTCTAGGTTGTTATATCACATTATGCATCGTACTGCTGAGGAGAGCTTCAGTGGTCTCGGCACGTTATGTCGAGCTTGGCTATGCCTGGTAAGGTTAGGCAATTTTTGGTTATGTATGGATACCATTGGCGTTCATGCTGTACGCTGCTATTCTATGTATGTCTGCGCTCTGCTCGCCTCTAATATTCTCTGCTTCGCTCCCCGGGTGCCAGCAATACTGGTTGCGTCACGTTAGGTTGGGTTAGACTACGTTTGGCTATGATAGGTTTGGCTGGGTGAAGACAACATAGCTTTGACTTCTGCGCTTCACACTGCTATTCTACTGATTCCTGCACTCCGCTGTGCTATATCATATTCTACATGCATGTATGGACGCCAGCAGTAGTGGTCGCGGCACATCAGGTTGAGTTACGTTACGTTTGGTTAGATAGGCTGGGATAGATTTGGGCACCATACCTACGACTTTTGTGCTGTTCGCAGCTATCAGGTCGATTCCTGCGCTCTGCATTGAACTAATATATTCTGCTTGACTCTGGCGAAGCCAGGAACAGTGGCCGCGGCACGCTATTTTGAGCTCTGTTACGTTTGGCTTCGTTAGGTTAGTCTGAGTTGGGTCAGAATAACTTTGGCTCCTCTGCTATACATTGCCATTCTTTGGACTTTTGCGCTCTACTCTCTTTTAATATGTTCCGCTTTGCGATGGGGAGGCCAGCAATAATGGTCTAGGCACGTTAGATTGGATTTGGATGCGATTAGTTATGTTACGTTTGGCTAGGTTAGGACAGGATAGCTTTGACTTTTGTGCCATTCACAGCCATTCGGTGGATTTATGCTCTCTACTCTTCTCTAATATACCCTGCTCGGCTCTGGGGAGGGGAGTAATTGTGGTCTCGGTATGTTAGGATCATTTGTGCTACGTTTGTCTATATTGCGTTGGGTTAAGGTAGGAGTTGATAGCTTTGACCTTTGTGCTATGCACAATTTGACGGTTTCTGCGCTCTACTGTGATTCTATATGCTCTGCTATGCTCTTGGGATTCCAGAAAGAGTGGCCACGTCGTGTTAGGTGGAGTTATGTTACGTTTAGTTGGGTTAGGCTTGTTTTGGTTAGGATAGGATATCTCCGACTTTTGCGCTGTACACTGAACTGCGGTGGATTTCTGCGCTGTGCTGCTCTCTGGTATGTCCAGCTTCGCACAGAGGAGGCCAGATAGGGTGGTCGCGGCAAGTTAGGATAACTTATTCTATGTAGGTAGCATTGACGTTACTGATATACACCGCGATTATGTGGATTCTGCGTTCAACTGTACACTAGTGTGTTCCCACAGCTTGACGCTGCGGAGGCCAGAAATAGTGATCGCGGCACGTTAGTTTGGGTTGGGTTATAATTGGTTCTGTTACGATTCTCCAGGATAGGAGAGCATAGCTTTGACTTCAGTGCCATAGTCTGCTATTAGGTGGATTTCTGCGCTCTGCTGTGCTCTAGTGTGTCCATCTTGGGTCTGGGGATGGCAACAACAGCGGTCCCGGCACGTTAGGTTGAGTTATGTCACGTTTGGTTGGGAGAGGGTAGCTTCGACTTTAGTGCTATAGTCTACTATTAGGTGGAATTCTGCTCCCTACGGTGCTTTAATATTTTCAGCTTTGCTCTGGCATGGCCAGCAATAGTGGTCTCGGTACGTTACGTTGTGCCATGTTACGTTCGTTTTTGTTGGGTTACGCAATGTTTGGTCGGCATAGCTTTAAATTTTTTGCTGTACGCTGCTATTCGGCGGATATCTGCGCTCTACTGCGGTCTAATATGCCCTGCTTGGCTCAGGGGAGGGCAACAATAGCGGTCTCAGCACGATAGCTTGAGTCAGGCTACGTTTGGCTATGTCCTGTTGGATTGGGTTAGGTCTGGGTATCTCCGACTATTCCGTTATACAATGCTATTCTACGTATTTCTGCGCTCTATTCCCCACTAATGTGTTCTGATTCGCTCTGCGGAGGACTGCAGCAGTGGTCGCGGCACGATAGGTTGAGCTAGGAGGCGTTTGGTTACGTAAAGATTGGTTTGGCTAGGAGAGGATAGCTTTGGCTTTAGAACAATAGTCTTCTATTAGGGGTATTTCTGCTCCCTACAGTGCTGTAATATTTTCAGCTTGTCACTGGCAAAGCCAGCAATAGTGGTCTCGGCACATTACGATGCATCAGGTTACGTTCGGTTAGGTTGGGTCAGGCTATGTTTGGTTAGGATTGCTATAACTTTTGTGCTATACATAGTTATTCGGTGGATTTCTCGTTTCTACTGTGCTCTAATATATTCTGCTTGGCTCTGTGGAGTCCAGCAATATCTCTCTCATCACGTTATGTTGGGCTACACTTCGTTTGCGTGGGTTAGAATAAGTTTGGCCCGGTTGGGGTATCTTCCACTTTTCTGCTTTGCACTGCAGTTCGGTGGATTTCGGCGCTCTAGTGTGCTCTGGTATACTCTTTTGGGCTCATGTGAAGCCATATATAGTGGTCGCGAGTCGTTAAGTTGAGTAATGCCACTTTCCGTTCTGTAACGTTTGGTAATGTTAGGATAGTGTAGAAATGACTTTTGTGCTATACAGTGCAATGCGGTCGACTTCTGTGCTCTGCTGTGCTCTAGTGTATTCCGCTTGGATCTGGGGAGGCCAGTATTAGTGGTCTCGGCACGTTAGGTTGAGTTTAGCTATGTTTTCTTATGTTACGTTTGGCTGGGTTAGGACAGGCTACTTTTACTTTCGTGCTATACACTACTCTTCCGCGGATTTCTGCCGTCTAATTGCTCTAATATACTTTGCTTGGCTCTGGGGCGGCCAGTGATAGACGTCTGGGCACTTTAGGCTGAGCTATGATTCGTTTCGTTAGATTACGTTATGAAGGTTCGGTCTGGGTTTCTCTGAGCTTTGTGGGATACACTGCTATTCAGTGGCTCCCTGTGCTCTACATTGCTCCACTATGCTCTGCTCGACTCTGTGGGGGTAAGCAATAGTGTCCACGGAATGTTGGGTTTAGCTATGTTACGATCGGTTAGGTCATGTTCGGCAATATTTGGTCAGGTTAGCTATGACTTTTGTGCTTCACACTGCAATCCGTCCGATTTCTACGCTCTGCTGTCCTCTAGTATATTCTGCTTGACTTTGGGGATGCCAGCAATAGTGGCCGCTGCACGTTAGGTTGTGTTAGGTTCGTTTGGTTTTGTTACTGTTGCACGGGTTAGGGAAGCATAGCTTCGACTTTTGTGCTGTACACTGCCACTCGGTGGATATTTGCACTCTACTGTGCTCTAATATGCTCTGCTTGGCTCCGGGGAAGCCGATAATCGTGCGCTCGGCACATTAGTTTGAGGCAGGTTACGTTTCGTTATGTTACGTTAGCTTAGGTAAGGCTTGGATAACTTTGACTTTTCTGATATACACGGCGATTCTATGGTCTTCAGCGCTCTTCTTCCCTCTAATATGCTCTGCTTGTCCCTGTGGAGTCCTTCAATGCTCGTCGCGGCACGTTGGGTTCAGTTATATTGCGTTCGGCTAGATTGTGTTAAGTTGGGTTAGGTTAGCGTATCTCTGACTTTAGTGCTCGACATGGATATTCCACGGACTTCTTCGCTCTACTGTGGTCTATCTTGTTCCGCCTGACTCTGTGGACGCCAGCGGTAGTGATCGCGGCAAGTTATGCTCAGTTATTTTATGATCGGTCAGATTAGGCTTGCTTTGGTTTGGTCTGGGTATTGTTGACTATTGTGCCATTCGCAGCAAGCGGTAGATTTCTACGCTCTACTGTTTTCCTATATATTCTGCTTGGTTCTGCGGAGACTAGAAATCGTGGTTTCGGCACGTTGAGTTGATTTAGGCAACGTTTGGTTGTGTTATGTTAATATTGGTAAGCTCTGGATAGCTTTCATGGTATACACTGCTATCCGAAGCGCTCCCGGCTATATTATGCTCTGCTCCATCCTGGGAAGGCCAGCAATAGTGGTCTCGGGACATTACGCTGTGCTAGGCTACGTGCCGTTAGGTTAAGCTAGGCCAGGTTAGGTTGGGATATCCTTGACCATTGTGCTACACGCAGCAACGCGGTGGATTTCTGCGCGCTGCTGTGCTGTAGTAGGTTCTTCTTGGCGCTGGGCAGGCCGGCAATAGTGGTCTCGGCACTTTAGATTGAATTATGCTACGTTTGGTGAGATTCGGATAGGTTGGGTTAGATTCGGACAGCTATGACATATGTGCTCGGCACTGACCTATGCAATTCTGTGCTATACTGTACTCTACCATGATCAGCTTGTCTCTAGTGACGGCAGCGAAAGTGGCCGCGGCACGTTTGGTTTTGTTATGTTACGTTCGGTTAGGATAGGTTATGCTATGTTTGGCAGGATATCTCTGACTTTTGCTCTATACACTGCCATGCGATCGATTTCTACTCTCTACTGAGCTCTAGCATACTGTGCTCGTCTCTGCGGAGGCCGGTAATAGTGGTCCCGGCTCGTTAGTTCGGGTCAGGATACGTTTGGATATGTTACGTTTGGTTAGGTTAGGATAGGGAAGCTTAGCCCTTTGTGCTATACACTGCTCTTTGGCGGATTCGTGCGCTCTACGTTGCTCTACCATATTCGGGTCGAATCTCGGGAGTCCAGCAGTAGTGGCCGCAGCATGTTGAGTTCAGCTACAATACGTATGGTTAGGTTAGGTTACATTGCGTTAGGTTTTGTTTGCTTCGACTTTTGTGCTACGCACTGCTATTCTGTGGACTTTTGCGCTATACTGTGCGCTGTCACGCTCTGCTCGTGCCTGGGGACGCCAGGAATGTTGGTCGTGGCAAGTTAGTTTGAGCTGTGCAACGTTTGGTTAGGCAAGGATTGGTTACGTTTGGTTGGGATAGCTTAGACTTTTGTGCTGTACATTGCTATTCGGTAGCTTTCTACGACCTACTGTGCCCTAGTATATTCTGCTTGGCTCTAGGAAGGCCACCAATAATGCTCTCGTCATGTTAGGTCGAGCCAGGCTACGGTTGAATGTGTCACGTTTGACTAGGTTGGGCTGGTTACTTCGACTTTTGTTCTATACACTGCTCTTCGGTGGATTTTTACGCTCCAGATTTCTGTACTATGATCAGCTGAACTCTGGCGATGCCAGGAATGGTGCTCACGAAACTTTATTATGTGTTAGGTTACGTTTGGTTAGGTTATATTTGTTTGGGCTAGGTGTGGATAGCTTTGACTTTCCTGGCTTAGACCTTTATTCGGCGGATCTATGCGCTCTACTCAGCTCCACAATACTCAGATCGACTCTGGTGAGGCCAGAAATAGTGGTCGCTGCAAGTTAGGTTGTGTTAGGCTACGATTGGTTATGTTACGATTAGTTACGTTAGGATGGGATTGCTTTGACTTTTGTGCTGTACACTGCTACTCGGTGGATATCTGCGCTCCACCATGACCAGATGTGTTCAGCATCGCCCTGGGAAAACCGCAATAGTGGTCTTGGCACGTTATGCTGAGTTAGGCAAAGTTTGCTTGAGTTAGGTTTGATAGGTTGGGCTATTATATCTTCGACTTTTGTGCTATACGCTTCAACGACGCGGAGTTCGGTGGTCTGCGGGTCTGTAGTACATTCTGCTTTACTCTGCGGTGGCCAGTAACGGTGGTCCTGGCACGACAGGTTGTGTCAGGTTACGCTTGGTTATGCTACGTTTGCCTTGGTTATGTCCGGATATATTTGGGTTTCGAGGTATTCATTGCTATTCGGTGGATTTCCACTCCCTGCCGTGCTCTGCTATAATCTGCTGGACTCTGGGAAGGCCAGAAATAGTGGTTGGGGCACGTTGGGTACAGTCATTTTACGTTTGGTTAAGTTTGGTTAGGTTATGTTAGTTTAGGATATCTCCGACTTTTGTGCTGTACAGTGCAATTTGATGGCATTCTGCGTCCTTCTGTGCTCTAATATATTCTGTTTATCTCTGGGGAAGACAGCAGTGGTTGTCCTGGCACGTTAGGTTGAGTTAGGCAACGTTTGGTTGTGTTATGTTGGCTGGGGTCTGGTATGGGAAGCTTTGGTTTACGTGGTATACATTGTCCTTCCGTGGATTTCTGCGTTCCACTATGCTATAGTATGTTCTGCTTGGCTCCGAGGAGGCCAGCAATTGTGATCGCGGCACGATATGTTGAGTTAGATTACGTTGGGTTGTGCCAGGTTTGGCTGGGTGAGGATGTGGTAGCTTTGACTTTTATGCTATACAACGCTATTCGGTGGATTTCTGCGTTTTACTTTGCCGCAGTATATTTTGCTTGGCTCTGGGGATGCCAGGATTATTGGTCTCGGCAGGTTAGTCTAAGAAAGTTTGCGTTCGTTTAGTCATGTTTCGTTATGTTATGATAGGATAGCTTTGACTTTCCTGTTATACACGGCTGTTCCGCGTATTCCTGCGCTCTTCATGGCTCTACTATACTCTGCACGACCCTCGGGAGGTCAGTAGTAATGGTCGCCGCACGTAACGTTTAGCTACATTACGTATGGTAATATTAGGTAACGTCGAGTTGGGTTAGGATAGCTATGTCTTTTGTGCTATATTCTGATATTAGTCTGATTTCTGCGCTCTTCGTTGCTCTACTATACTCTATCCGACTCTAGGGTTGCCAGCAATGGCTGCCCTGGCACGATAGGCCAAGTTTTGTGTCGTTTGGTTAGGTAAGGTTCGGTTAGATTTGGTTAGGGTGGATTCGAGTTTTGTGCTGTACACGGCCATTTGGTAAATTTCTGCGCTCCACTGTGCTCTAATTTGTTCTGCTTGGTTCGGGGAAGCCAGCAATAGAGGTTTCGTCTCGCTAGGTCTATATGTTCTACGTTTGATTATGTTAGGTTAGGACGGGTTATGTTAGGATATCTTCGACTTTCTTGCCGTACGTTGCTACTTGTTGAGTTTCTGAGCTCTACTCTGCTCTACTATACTCTGCTCGAATTTGGGGAGGTCAGCAATGGCGGTCGTGGCACGATAGACCTTGCTGACTACGTTTGGGAATGTTACGGTTGCTTAGGTTAGGAGAGGATTGCTTTGACTTTTGTGCCAACCCACTGCTCTTCGGTGGGTTCTAGCTCTCTACATTGCTCTACTATACTTTACTCGACGCTCGGGATGCGAACAATGGCGGTCGTGGCACGTTAGCTACAGTTAGGATACGCTTGGTTAGGTTAGGTTAGGCTATGTTCGGTTTGGGTTGCTATGACTTTCGTGCTATACACAGTTATTCGGTGGATTCCGTTCCACCACTGTGATCTACTCTAATCTGACGCTCTACTATACTCTATCCGACTCTAGGGTTGCTAGCAATGGCTGCCCTGGCACGAGAGGCCAAGTTTTGTGTCGTTTGGTTAGGTAAGGTTCGGTTAGATTTGGTTAGGGTGGATTCGAGTTTTGTGCTGTACACGGCCATTTGGTAAATTTCTGCGCTCCACTGTGCTCTAATTTGTTCTGCTTGGTTCGGGGAAGCCAGCAATAGAGGTTTCGTCTCGCTAGGTCTATATGTTCTACGTTTGATTATGTTAGGTTAGGACGGGTTATGTTAGGATATCTTCGACTTTCTTGCCGTACGTTGCTACTTGTTGAGTTTCTGAGCTCTACTCTGCTCTACTATACTCTGCTCGAATTTGGGGAGGTCAGCAATGGCGGTCGTGGCACGATAGACCTTGCTGACTACGTTTGGGAATGTTACGGTTGCTTAGGTTAGGAGAGGATTGCTTTGACTTTTGTGCCAACCCACTGCTCTTCGGTGGGTTCTAGCTCTCTACATTGCTCTACTATACTTTACTCGACGCTCGGGATGCGAACAATGGCGGTCGTGGCACGTTAGCTACAGTTAGGATACGCTTGGTTAGGTTAGGTTAGGCTATGTTCGGTTTGGGTTGCTATGACTTTCGTGCTATACACAGTTATTCGGTGGATTCCGTTCCACCACTGTGATCTACTCTAATCTTCTATACCGTGGTGAGGTCAGCAACGATGGTCGCGGAACCTTACGTTGAGTTCTTCTACGGTAGGTTTGGTTACGTCAGTTTCGGCTTGGTACGTATATCTTCGACTTTTCTGCTGCACAATGCGGTCTGTTGATTTCTGCGCCCTGCTACACCCTAGTAAGCTTTGCTTGGCTCTGCGGGACAGGAATAGTGGTAGCGGCACGTTTGTTTGAGTTTGGTTACGTTCGGTAGCGTAACGATTGGTTCGGTTAGGGTAGGGTACCTCGGACTTCTGTGCTGCATACTGCTTTCCGGTGGATTTCACCACTCTACTATGATTTAATACGCACTGCTTTGCTCTTGGGAGGCCAGGAATTGTGGCCGCGGCACGATGCGTTGAGTTATGTTATTTCCGGTTATGATACGTATGGTTATGTTTGGAGAGGGTAATTTCAACTATTGGGCTTAACGCTGCTATATGGAGAATTTCTGTGTTCTACGTTGCTCTACAATACCCAGTTCTACTTTCGGGATGAGAGCAATAGTGCTAATGGCGCGTTGGGTTGGGATATGTTACGCTTGGCTAGGTTACGTTGGGATAAGTTTGGTAGTGTAGCTCCGGCTTTCGTGCTGTGCACAGCTACACGGTCGATTCCTCCGACCATTGTGCTCTGCTCTAATCTGCTATACGATGGGGAGGCCAGGAATATTGGTCGCCCCACGTTAGGTTGCGTTAGGTTATGTTTGATTGGGCAACGTTTCACTGGGTTAGGCATTGATAGCTTCGTCTTTCGTGTTTTACACTGTTATACGGTGGAGAACTGCGCTCAACTGTTCCCTACTATACTCTGCTCGAATCTGTGGGGCCTGCAGTATTGGACGCGGCACGTTACTTTGAGTTATGTTACGTCTGGTTATGTTACGATTTGTTACGTTAAGAAATGATGGCTGTAACTTTTGTGCTATACACAGCTATTAGGTGCATTTGTACACTATGCATTGCTCTACTATACTCAGTTCGACTGCTGTGAGGCCAGTAATAGTTGTCTAGGCGCGTCAGTACGTGTTAGTCTACATTTGGTGAGGGTACGTTATGCTGGGTTAGGATAGGATAGCATCGAATTTCGTGGTATAAACTAATGTTCGGTGGATTTCTGCGCCCTGCTCTCCTCTAATACATTCTGCTTGATTCGAGGGAGGCAGGCAGTAGAGGTAGCGGCGCATTTGGTTGAGTTTGGTTACCTTTGGCAATGTCACGATTGTCCTGGTTGGAACAGGATAGCTATGAACATTGCGCTGTACACTGCTTTTCGATGGATATCTCGGCCCTACTGCGCCCTAATATGCCCCGCCTTACCCTGCGCAGTCCAGAAACAGTGGCTGCAGCACGTTATGTTGGGCTAGGCTTCGTTTGGTTAGGTTATGTAAGCATGGGTTATGCTTGGACAGCTTCGAACTTTATGCAATACACTGACATTCTGTTGATTTCTGCGCCCCACTTTCCTGTTATATGAGCTGCTTGGCGGTAGGAAGGCCGGCAATACTGTTCTAGGCACATTAGGTTGTGTTAAGTTACGTTCGGTTGTGTTACGTTAGGTTAGGCTCGGATAGGGTAACTTTGACTTCGTGCAATGCATTTATATTCTGTGGATTTCTGCGATCTTCGTTGCTCTAATGCACTCTACTCGTCTCTGTGGAGGCCAGCAATGGATGTCGTGGCACGATATGTTGCGTTAGGTAACGTTTGGCTAGGTTAGGTTTGGTTACGCTTTGTTAGGATGTCTTTAACTTTCTTGCTATACGCAGCTATACTGTGCCTACCTGCGCTCTACCTTGGCTACGCGGAGGCCAGCTGTTGTGGTCCCTGCACGTTAGGCTGAGATACGTTGCGTATGGTTAAGTTACGTTTGGTTTTGTTATGAGAGAATAGCCTTGACTCTTGTGCTATACACTGCTTTCGGTGGATGTCTGCGCGCTACATTGCTCTTCTGCACTCTACACGTCTCTATGCATGACAGCAATGGCGGTCGTGTCTCGATAGGTTGTGTTAGGTTCCGTTCGTTTAGGTAAGGTTAGGTTAGGTTTGGGAGGGGTGCCCATGACTTCTGTGCTATACACTGATATTCGGTGAATTTCTACTTCCTACGGTGATATAAAATTTTCTGCCTGGCTCCGCGTAAGGCAGCAATATTGGTCTCGTCACTATATGTTGAGTTACACTACGTTTGTGTAGGTTAAGTTAGGTCACGTTATGTCGGAGCATGTTTGACTTTTGTGCTATACACTGGAATGCGGTGGATTTCTGCGCTCTACTGTGCTTTGGCATACTCTGCTTGGCCGTGGTCAGGCCAGCAATAGTGGTCCCGGCACGTTAGGTTGTGTTATGCTACCGTCGGTTATGTTGTGTTTGGTGGGGTTAGGATAGGATAGCCTAGACTTTTGTCCCATCCACAGCTACTCGGTGGATTTCTGCTATCTACTGTGCTCTAATATTTACTGCTTGGCTCCGGGATGGCTAGGAATAGTGGCCTCGTCGCGCTATGTCTTGTTATCCTACGTTTGGATTGGTTAGGTTAGGTCAGCTTAAGTCAGGATGTGTTCGACTTATGTGCTATGCACTGCAATGCCGTGGTTCTGTGCCCTCTACTGGGATCTAATATTTTCAGCTTAGCACCAAGGTGGCAAGAAATTGCGGCCTCGGCACGTTAGTTTGAGTTACGATACGTCCGGTTGTGCTACTTTTGGTGATGTTCGGGCAGGGTAGTTTAGACGTTTGTGCCATACACTGCTATTCGGTAGATTTCCACCCTCCACTGTGCTCTAATTTGTTCTGCTTGGCTCTGTGGTAGCCAGAAACAGTGGTCTCGGCACGTCAGTCTGAGTAAGGTTTCGTCTCCTCAGGTTAGGTTGGGATGATCTGGTTAGAATTTCGCTTTTGGGGCTATACACTGCTGATCGTTGTTTCTATGCGCTCTACATTGCTCTACCACATTCTGCTCGGCTCTGGAGCGGAGCGGAATAGTGGTCGTCGCACGTTACGTTCAGTTAGGTTATGTTTGTTCAGGTTAGGTTAGGTTAGGTTTGGCTAATGTGGCTTTGACTTTTGTGCTATACACGGCTATTCGGTGGATTTCTGTGCTGTACATTGCTCTATTATACTCTGTACGACTCTGGGGTTTCTATTAATAGCAGTCACGGCACCTTCGGCTGAGTTAGGATGCGTTTGGTTAGTTTATGTTATGTTAAGATTGGTAGGGATAGCTTTGGCTTTCGTGCTATAAACTGTTGTACGGTGGATTTCTGCGCTAGGCTGTGCTTTACTATATTCCGCTTGGCCCTGGGGAAGCCACCAATAGTGGTCGCGCGTGTCATGTTGCGGTAGGCTACGTTTGGTTAGGATTTGTTAGTTTGGTTATTCTTGGATGGATTTGACTTTTGCGTCATACACTGCGTTTCTATTTATTTCTGCGTTCTCCTGTCCTCTAATATGTTCTGCACGACCCTGGGGGCCAGATATAGTGGTCGCGGTACGTTAGATTTAGTTATGTTACGGTTGGTCATGTTAACTTTGCGTATAGTAGGTTGGGATTGCTTTGACTTTTGCAGCTCGCACTGCTATTGTGTGGCGTTCCATGCTCTTGTGCGGTCTAGTATGTTCTGCTTGGCTCTGGGGAGGCCAACAGTAGTTGCCTCGGAATGTTATGTTGAGTTGGGATACGAACGGTTAGGTTAGGTTCGGCCAGGTTTGGTTTTGCTGTCTTCGACTCTTTTGATATGCACTGCAATGCGATTCATTACTCCGCACGACTGTGCTCTAGTACATTCTGCTTGCTTCTGTGGTGGCCAGCAGCAGTGGTCTCGTCACATTAGGTTGGGATAGGTTACGTTGATATGCGTTACGTTGGGCTAGGATATGAGGTGATTCCTTTGACTCTTGTGCTATACACTGCCATTCGGTGGATAACTGCGCACTACATTGCTCCACTACACTCTACCCTCTCAGTTTGGGGGGGAGCAATGGTGGTCGAGGCTCGATAGGATGAGTTAGGTTACGCTTAGTTATGTAAGGTTAGGTTAGGTCTGGCTGGTATGCCTTTTCTTTTTGTGCTATACACTGCAATTCGGGGGATTTCTCTCCTCTACTGTGCAGTTATATGTTCTGCTGGGCTCTGCCGATGCCAGCAATAGAAGTCTCGGCTCGTTATGTTTAGTTATTCTTCGTTTGGTTAGGGTGGGTTATTCATGGCTTGGTTAGGATGACTTTGACCTTTGTGCTTTAAACTGCTTTTCGGTGGATATCTATGATCTAATCCTCTCTGATATGCTCTGCTTGGCTCTGGAGAGGCCAGCAATATTGGTCTCGTCAGGTTATGTTGAGTTACACTATGTTTGGAAAGTTTATGTTAGGACATGTTTGGTCAGGGAGTGACTGTCCTTTGTTCTGTACACTGCAATGCGGTGGATTTCTGCACTGTGCTGTACCGTGGTATATTCTGCTTGGCGCTAGGGTGGCCAGCAATAGTGGTCTCGGCACGTTAGGTTGAGATGTGCTACGTTCGGATATGTTTGCCTAGGTTGACCTCGGTAAGCCTATCATTGACTTTCGTGCTATACACTGATACTCGGGGGATTTCTGCGCTCCACTGAGCTCTGCCGTTTTCTGCTTGGCCCTGCGTAGTCCAGCAATAGTGTCCTCCACACGACAGTATGGGTTAGGTTACGTTCGGTTATGTTGCGTTTGGTTAGGTTAGGATAGAATAGCCTTGACTTTTCCGCTATGCACTGCTATTCGGTGGATTTCTGCTTCTACTTTGCCCTAACATGTTCTGCTTGGCTCTGCGGAGTCCAGCAACGTTCGGCCGAACACGCTATGTTGAGTTACACTCCTTTTGGATAGGAAGGATAAGTAAGGTTAGGATACGCTACTTTGACATTTGTACTGTACACTGTTATTCGTTGGATTCCTGTGCTCTGATGTGTTCTAATATGATTTGCTTGGTCTTAGGACTTCGTCAAAAGCAGTCGCATCACGTTAGGTTGAGTTAGACTGCGTTCGGTTTGGTTAGATTGGGTGATGTTATGTTACGGTATATTAAACGTCTGTGCTATATACTGCAATGCTGTGGATCTCTGCTTTCTCCCGTTCTCTAGTGTGCCCTGCTCGGCTCTGGGGTGGCGAGCAATATTAGTCTCGTCACGTTACGTTGTGTTACACTACGTTCGGTTAGGCTAGTTTATGTCACTTTAGGTCAGGATATCTTTGACTATTGCGCTGTACGCGGAAATGCGCTGGATTTCCGAAATCCACTGTGCTCTAATATGCTCTGCTTGTTCTTGAGAAGGCCAGCAATGATGCACTCGACGCATTAGGTTTATTGAGGCTACGTTCGGTTGGGCTATGTTTGTTTGGGTTAGGCTTGCATAGCTTTGACGTTCGTTGTATACACTGATTTCCGGTGGATTTCTGCGCGCTACTTTATTCTGGTATGTCATGCTTGGAACTGCAGAGTCCGGCAATACTGGCCTCGTTTCGTTAGGTTTCGTTAGTCTACGTTTGCTGTAGTTAGACTTGGTCAGGTATGGTTAGGATATCCTTGACATTTGTGCTGTTCGCTGCTCTTTGGAGGCTTTCTGCGCTCTGCTGTTATCCAGTATATTCTACTTGGATCCTGGAATCCAGCAGCAGTGTTCTCGGCACGTTAGGATGGGTTAGGTTACGTTTGGTATGCTTAGGTTGGTTTGTGTCAGGTAACGTTAGCTTCGACTTTTTTGCTATACACTGCGATTCTATGTATTCCTGCGTTCTTCTCTCCACTAATACGCTCTGCAAGACTCTGTGGAGGTCAGCTACACTCGTCGTGGCAAGTTAGGTTGAATATGGTTACGTATGGTTAGGTCCGGTCCCGGTGGGTCAGATTAGAATATCTTCGACCCTTGTGCTCAACTCAACTATCCCATGGACTTCTAGGCTCTACTGTACTCCACCATATTCTGATTGTCTCCGTGGACGCCACCAATGATAGTCGCCGCACGCTAGGTTTCGTCATGTTAGATTTGGATAGGATATGTTAGGTGAGGTTTGATCAACTTATCCTTTAATTTTGTGCTACACACATATCTTTGGAGGGTTTCTACGCTCTACATTGCTCTACCATACTCTGCTCGACTCTGCGGTGGCCAGTGATGTTGGTCTCGGCACGTTAGGTTGAGTGAGGTTATATTCGGCTTCGTTACGATTGGTTATCTTAGCAGAGGCAGGCTACCTTTTTTGCGCTTAACAATGCTTTTCGGCGCATTTTAGCACTCTAGTGTGCTCTAATATGTTCAGCCTGGCTCTGGCAGGGACAGGAATAGTGGTATCTGCACGTTACGTTGAGTTATGCTACGTTTGGCTAAGTTAGGTTTTGTCAAGTTAGGATAGCGTATCTGTGACCATTGTGCCTTACACTGCAATGCGGTGGATCTCTGCGCTCTACTGTGCTCTGGCATGTTCTGCATGGCACTGTGGATGAGAGCAAAAACGGTCTCGTCTCGTTAGGTTTAGTTAGTCTGCGCATGGTTTGGTCACGTTAGGACACGTAAGGCTTGAATTTCTTTGGCGTTTGTGTTATTCGCTGCTCTTTGGAGGCATTCTGTCCTCTGCTGTGCCCTATTATATTCTACTTGGTTCCGGAGAATCAGGCAGTAGTGCTCTCGGCACGTTAGGATAAGTTAGATTGGGCCCGATCATACTACGTTTGGACTTGTGAGGATAAGGTAGTTTTGACTTCAGTGATATACACTGCTATTCGTTGTATTTCTACGCTCTAAATTACTCTACTGTGCTATGCTCGACTCTGCGGAGGCCAGTAAAGGTGGT
>NW_016910386.1:372594-385236 GCF_001483705.2 Eufriesea mexicana
GGGGGGGGGGGGAGCAATGGTGGTCGAGGCTCGATAGGATGAGTTAGGTTACGCTTAGTTATGTAAGGTTAGGTTAGGTCTGGCTGGTATGCCTTTTCTTTTTGTGCTATACACTGCAATTCGGGGGATTTCTCTCCTCTACTGTGCAGTTATATGTTCTGCTGGGCTCTGCCGATGCCAGCAATAGAAGTCTCGGCTCGTTATGTTTAGTTATTCTTCGTTTGGTTAGGGTGGGTTATTCATGGCTTGGTTAGGATGACTTTGACCTTTGTGCTTTAAACTGCTTTTCGGTGGATATCTATGATCTAATCCTCTCTGATATGCTCTGCTTGGCTCTGGAGAGGCCAGCAATATTGGTCTCGTCAGGTTATGTTGAGTTACACTATGTTTGGAAAGTTTATGTTAGGACATGTTTGGTCAGGGAGTGACTGTCCTTTGTTCTGTACACTGCAATGCGGTGGATTTCTGCACTGTGCTGTACCGTGGTATATTCTGCTTGGCGCTAGGGTGGCCAGCAATAGTGGTCTCGGCACGTTAGGTTGAGATGTGCTACGTTCGGATATGTTTGCCTAGGTTGACCTCGGTAAGCCTATCATTGACTTTCGTGCTATACACTGATACTCGGGGGATTTCTGCGCTCCACTGAGCTCTGCCGTTTTCTGCTTGGCCCTGCGTAGTCCAGCAATAGTGTCCTCCACACGACAGTATGGGTTAGGTTACGTTCGGTTATGTTGCGTTTGGTTAGGTTAGGATAGAATAGCCTTGACTTTTCCGCTATGCACTGCTATTCGGTGGATTTCTGCTTCTACTTTGCCCTAACATGTTCTGCTTGGCTCTGCGGAGTCCAGCAACGTTCGGCCGAACACGCTATGTTGAGTTACACTCCTTTTGGATAGGAAGGATAAGTAAGGTTAGGATACGCTACTTTGACATTTGTACTGTACACTGTTATTCGTTGGATTCCTGTGCTCTGATGTGTTCTAATATGATTTGCTTGGTCTTAGGACTTCGTCAAAAGCAGTCGCATCACGTTAGGTTGAGTTAGACTGCGTTCGGTTTGGTTAGATTGGGTGATGTTATGTTACGGTATATTAAACGTCTGTGCTATATACTGCAATGCTGTGGATCTCTGCTTTCTCCCGTTCTCTAGTGTGCCCTGCTCGGCTCTGGGGTGGCGAGCAATATTAGTCTCGTCACGTTACGTTGTGTTACACTACGTTCGGTTAGGCTAGTTTATGTCACTTTAGGTCAGGATATCTTTGACTATTGCGCTGTACGCGGAAATGCGCTGGATTTCCGAAATCCACTGTGCTCTAATATGCTCTGCTTGTTCTTGAGAAGGCCAGCAATGATGCACTCGACGCATTAGGTTTATTGAGGCTACGTTCGGTTGGGCTATGTTTGTTTGGGTTAGGCTTGCATAGCTTTGACGTTCGTTGTATACACTGATTTCCGGTGGATTTCTGCGCGCTACTTTATTCTGGTATGTCATGCTTGGAACTGCAGAGTCCGGCAATACTGGCCTCGTTTCGTTAGGTTTCGTTAGTCTACGTTTGCTGTAGTTAGACTTGGTCAGGTATGGTTAGGATATCCTTGACATTTGTGCTGTTCGCTGCTCTTTGGAGGCTTTCTGCGCTCTGCTGTTATCCAGTATATTCTACTTGGATCCTGGAATCCAGCAGCAGTGTTCTCGGCACGTTAGGATGGGTTAGGTTACGTTTGGTATGCTTAGGTTGGTTTGTGTCAGGTAACGTTAGCTTCGACTTTTTTGCTATACACTGCGATTCTATGTATTCCTGCGTTCTTCTCTCCACTAATACGCTCTGCAAGACTCTGTGGAGGTCAGCTACACTCGTCGTGGCAAGTTAGGTTGAATATGGTTACGTATGGTTAGGTCCGGTCCCGGTGGGTCAGATTAGAATATCTTCGACCCTTGTGCTCAACTCAACTATCCCATGGACTTCTAGGCTCTACTGTACTCCACCATATTCTGATTGTCTCCGTGGACGCCACCAATGATAGTCGCCGCACGCTAGGTTTCGTCATGTTAGATTTGGATAGGATATGTTAGGTGAGGTTTGATCAACTTATCCTTTAATTTTGTGCTACACACATATCTTTGGAGGGTTTCTACGCTCTACATTGCTCTACCATACTCTGCTCGACTCTGCGGTGGCCAGTGATGTTGGTCTCGGCACGTTAGGTTGAGTGAGGTTATATTCGGCTTCGTTACGATTGGTTATCTTAGCAGAGGCAGGCTACCTTTTTTGCGCTTAACAATGCTTTTCGGCGCATTTTAGCACTCTAGTGTGCTCTAATATGTTCAGCCTGGCTCTGGCAGGGACAGGAATAGTGGTATCTGCACGTTACGTTGAGTTATGCTACGTTTGGCTTAGTTAGGTTTTGTCAAGTTAGGATAGCGTATCTGTGACCATTGTGCCTTACACTGCAATGCGGTGGATCTCTGCGCTCTACTGTGCTCTGGCATGTTCTGCATGGCACTGTGGATGAGAGCAAAAACGGTCTCGTCTCGTTAGGTTTAGTTAGTCTGCGCATGGTTTGGTCACGTTAGGACACGTAAGGCTTGAATTTCTTTGGCGTTTGTGTTATTCGCTGCTCTTTGGAGGCATTCTGTCCTCTGCTGTGCCCTATTATATTCTACTTGGTTCCGGAGAATCAGGCAGTAGTGCTCTCGGCACGTTAGGATAAGTTAGATTGGGCCCGATCATACTACGTTTGGACTTGTGAGGATAAGGTAGTTTTGACTTCAGTGATATACACTGCTATTCGTTGTATTTCTACGCTCTAAATTACTCTACTGTGCTATGCTCGACTCTGCGGAGGCCAGTAAAGGTGGTCTCGGCCCGTTAGTTAGATATATGCTTCGATCGGCTATGCTACGTTTAGTTGCGGTAGGAGAGGATAGCATTGACTTCTGTGCTACAAACTGCTATTCGGTGGATTTCTGCCCTCTGCTGTACCCTAATGTGCTCTGCTTGCTTCTGAGGCGGCCAGCGACAGTGGTCTCGGCACGTTAGATTGACGTATGCCAGGCAATGTTAGGTTATGTTAGTTTGCGTTAGGTGTGCATAGCAACGACTTTCGTGGTTTACACTGCTATTCTGTGGACTTCTGCGCTCTACTGTGCTATAGCATGTTCTGCTTGGCGCTGTGGAGGCCAGCAGTAGTGGTCTTGTCTCGTTTGGCTTAGTTAGTCTACGTTTGGTTATGTTAGGTTAGGTCATGTGAGGTTAAGATATCTTTGACCTTTGCGACATTCGCTGCCCTTGTGAGGCTTTCTGCTCTCTGCTGTTCCCTAGCATATTCTTCTTTGCACTGGGCAGGCCAGCAGCAGGGGTCTAGGCACGCTAGGCTGGATTACGTTGCGCTAGGTCATGTTACGTTTGGTTACGTTAGGTTCGGATAACTCTGTCCATTGCGCTATGCACTGCTATTCGGTGGACTTCTGCGATCTACATTGCTCAACTACACTCTGCTCGACACTGATTTTGCCAGCAATGGTGGCCGTGAAACGGAAGCTGGAGATAAGTTACGTTCGGCCATTTCAGGATCGGTTAGGGTAGGGGAGGACAGCTTGGCTATGTGGAGGCAAGCAGCAACGGTCTCGGCACGTTAGTCTGAGTTAGGCTGCGCAAGGTTGAGTTACGTTTGGTTATGTTAGGATATCATTTCCTAGACTTTTGTGCTATAAACTGATATTCGGTGGCCATCTGAGCTCTACATTGATCTACTACCCTCTTCTCGACTCTCGGGAAGCCAGACATAGTTGTCGCGGAAGGTTAGGTGGGGCTAGATTACGTTTGGTTATGTTAGGTTACTTTGTGTTAGGTTAGGGTAGCTTCGACTTCTGTGCTACGCACCGCTATACAAGGAAAACCTGCGCTCTACTGTGCGCTAACAAGCTCTGCTTATGTTTGGGGACGTCCAGTGTAGCGGTCGCGGCAGGTTAGGTTGAGATACGTTGCATTTGCTTATGCTAGGCTTGGTTGGGTATGACAGGAATAGATTAGACTTTTGGGCTGTACACTGCTATTCGGTGGATCTCTGCGCTCTACTCTGCTCTATTATGCTCTCCCTGTATCTGAGCTTGCCAGCAATCGTGGGCTCGGCACGTTAGGCTGAGTTATGCTACGTTGGGTTAGGTTATGTTGGCTTTGGTTAGGTTTGGACAGCTTCGCCTTCCGTGTTATGCACTGCTATTCCGTGGATTTCCACGCTCTACTATGCTCTACTATATTCTGCTTGCTCGTGGGGTGTCCAGCAATATTGTTCGCGGCAAGTTATGTTGAGTTAGGCTATGTTGGAATAAGTCTTGTTGGTTTGGGTTAGGCATGGGTAGCTTAGGCTTTTCTGATACACACCGCGATTCTATGGACTTGTGCGATCTACTATCCACTAATATGTTCTCCTTGGCTGTGAGGATGCCAGCAATCGCTGTCGCTGCACGTTCGGCTGTGTTAACTTACGTTTGGCTATATTACGATTGGCTATGCTAGGAGGTGATAGCTCCGACTTTTGCGTTGTACACTACTGATCGGTCGTTTCTGGCGCGCTACAGTGCTCTAGTATGTTCAGCCTGTCACTGGGAAGAACAGCAATAGTGGACTCGTCACGCTATGTTGAGTTAGGCTACGTTCGTGTAGGTTAAGTTAGGCTACGTTTGGATAGGACAGCTTTTACTTTTGTGCTATGCACAGCTGTTCGGTTGATTTCTACCCACCAATGTGCTCTTGCACATTCTGCTTCGCTAGGGGAAGGCCAGAACTATCGCTGTCGGCAGGGTAGGCTGCGATATGTTGCGTTTGGTTACGTTACGTTGATTTATGTTTGGTTTGGATGAGTTAGGTTTGACTTTCGTGGTATAAACAGCTGTTCGAAGGAACACGGCGCTCCACTGTACTATAGTATATTCTGCTTTGCACCGTGGAGGTCAGCAATTGTGGTCTGGGTACGTTCGGTTGAGTTAGGTTACGTTTGGCTTTGCAATGATTGTATAAGTTAGGCTAGGACAGCTTAGACCTTTGTGCTTTACACTGCTATTCGGTGGAATTCTGCGCTCTGCTGTGATCTAATACTCCCTGCTTTTCTCTAGGAATTCCAGATGTAGCTGCCGCGGTGCGTTTACTTCAATTACGTTACACTGCATCCTTTGCATTTGGTTAGGATATCTGCGACTTCCGTGCTATACACTGTCATTCGAAGGACTTCTGCACCATACTCTCCTGTAGTATGCCCTGCCTGGCGATGGGCATGCCAGCAACAGTGGTCCCGGCACGTCAGGCAAAGTAAGGCTGCTTTTGGTTATATTACCTTTGGACATGCTAGCTTTGGCTTTTGTGCTGTACACTGCTATTCGCTGGATTTCTACGCCCTACGTAGCTCTACTATACTCTGCTCGACGCTCGTCAGGCCAGTAATAGTTGTCTCGGCCTGTTAGGTTGGGTTACTCCACTTTTGGCTACGTTATATCAGCTTGGGTTAGGTTTGGATAGGTATGACTTTCGTGGTATACTCAGATGTTCGGTAGATTTCTACGCCTTACGCTGCTCTAATATGCTCTCTTTGTCTCTGGGGATTCCAGCAGCAGTAGTCTCGGCACATAAGGTCAAGTTAGGTTCCGTTTGGTTTTATTACGTTTTGATAGGTTAGGTTATGGTATAGGGCTTTTGTGCTGTAAACTTGTGCTCGCTGGATTTCTACGCTGTGCATTGCTCTACTATGCTCTGCTCTTCTCTGTGGTGGCCGGTAATAGTGTTCTCGGAACATCAGGTTTAGTTAGGCTCAGTTTGGGTAGGCTACGTTAGTTTGGGTTATGTTCGTATAGCTTCGACCTTCGTGGTATACACTGCTATTCTGTGGACTTCTGCGCTCCACTCTGCTTTGGTTTGTTCTGTTTGGCACTGTGAGGCCAACGATACTGATCTCGGGACGTTAGTTTGTGTTGGGCTATTGTTGGTTCTACTTCGTTTGGATAGTTATGATGGGGTAACAGCGACTTCCTTGCTATTCGCTGATTTTCGATAGACCTCTACCCTCTATATTGCTCTACTATACTCTGCTCTGCTCTGGGGAGGCCAGTAATAGTGCTGTCGCCACATTAGCTTCAGTCAGGCTACGTTTGGCTATTTTACGTTTGTATATGCTAGGAGAGGGTAGCTTTGACTTTTGTGCTATATACTGCTATTCGGTCATTTTCTACGCTCTGCTGCCCTCTAGCCTATTCTACTTGGCCCTGCAGATGCCAGCAATAGTGGTCTCGGCGTTTCAGGTTGTGTTAGGGTACGTTTGGTTGGTTAGATTGGTCTAGCTTACGACAGGATTGCATTGACTTTCCTGCTACACACTGCCATTCTTTGGACTTGCTCGCTCTACTCTCCTTTAGTATATTCTGCTTGGCGTTGCAGAGGCCAGTAATGGAGGTTATGGTTGGTTTGTTTGGGTGAGGTTATGATATCTTTGACTTTTCTGATTTACACTGCATTGCGGTGGGTTTCTGCGCCCTACTGTCGCCTAGTAGGCTCTGCTTGGCTCTGTGTACGCCAGTAATTGTTGTCTCGACACGATAGACTGTAGTAGGCTACGATTTGTTGTGATACGTTTTATTTGGTTAGGTTCGGAGTGCTTCGACTTTTCTACTATACAGTGCGATCCAATGAATTCCTGCTCTCTACTCTCCTCGAATATGATCTGCTTTGCTCTGGGGAGGGCAAAAGCTATGACTGCCGCGCGTAAGGTGTGGTTAGATAACGTTTGACCGGATGATGTTACTCTCAGTTAGGTTAGGGTAGCTTTGTCTCTTGTGCTCAACACAGCTATCCTATGGATTTCTGGGCACCACTGTGCTCCATCATATTCTGCTTGCCCTGGAGATGCCAGCAATTGTGGTCGTTGCACGTTAGGTTGTGTCCTGTAACGTTTCGTTATGGTCTGCTTGTTTGTTTTCGGGTTGTGTAGCTATGACATCCTTGGCATAGACTGTTATTCGGGGTATTTCTGCGCTCTACTGCTCTGAACAGTACCCTGCTGGAATTCGTGTGCCAGCCATAGTGGTCTAGGCACGTTAGGCTACGTGTATTACGTTCCGTTTGGTTGGATTGTGATTTGGTAGGTTGGGTTATGTTTGATCAGGTTCGGATAGGGTACCAATGGCTATTGCACTTTACGCTGTAATGCAGACGTTTCCTGCGCTATACGGTGCTCTACTTTATTCAGCTTGGCTCTGCGGAAGCCAGCAATAGCGTCCGCAACACGTTCGGCTGCGTTAGGTTACGTTTGGTTACGTTAAGGTTGGTTGGGTTAGGAGATGCTAGCCCTGACTTTGTGTTATACACTGTTATTTGGAAGACCTCTGCGCTTCGCTGTGATCTGATATGCTCATCTTGGCTCCGGGAAAGAACGAAATAGCGGTATCGATACGTGAGGTTAAGTTAGGTTACGTTTGGCTAGCTCAGGATTGTTTACGTCAGGTTAGAATGGCTTTGACTTTCTGCCATACGCTACTATTCTATGTACATCTGCGTCTTACTCTCCTCTAAAATGATCTGCTTGGCGATGTGGAGGCCAGCAGTAGTGCTCTAGGCACGTTAGGTTGCATTATGATGCTCTTGGATATGTTACGATGGACAATGTTGGGAGAGGACAGCTTTGACCATTGGGCTATGCACTGCTTTACGGTGGATTTCTGCGCTCTACTATAACCTAATAGGCTCTGCTATGCTCTGGGCGGGCCACATACAATGGCCGCGGATCGTTGAGAAGGGATAGGTTACGTTTGGTTCGGTTGTACTTGCTTGCGTTAGGATAGTATATCTTTGTCTTTTGTGCTCAACATAGATGTTCTGTGGACTTCTGCGCTCTACTGTGCTCTATCATATTCCTCTTGCATCTTGGTTCGCCAGGAGTAGCGGCCGCGGCAGGTTAGTTCGAGCTCTCCTACGTTCGGCGAGGTTAGGTTAGGTTAGGTCTGGATAGGATATCTTTGACCTTTGTGTTATTCACTGTAATGCTGTCTATTTCGACACTCTAATGTTTACTTATATATTCGCCGTGGCGCTTCGTCGGCCAGAAATAGTGGTGTCGGCACGATAGATTGAGTTATGTTACGATTGGATCTATCACGGCTGGTAAAGTTTGGCCAGGGTATATCTGACTTTTCTGCTATACACTGCTTTTCGGTGGATCTCTGCGCTCCACCGTGCTATAACGTGCTCTGCTCGAATCTGCGGAGCCCAGCAAGAGTGGTCGCTGCACGTTATGTTAAGTTAGTTTGCGTTTGGGTCTGATAAAATTCGTTTGTCTCGGAGAGTAGCTTTGACTTTTGTGCTATATAATGCTATTCCGTGGACTTCTGCGCTCCACTGTGATCTGATATGTTTATCATGACTATGGGAAAGGTAGCAATAGCGTTTCCGCACCTTATGCCGACTTAGGCTACGTTTGGGTTGGTTAGGTTAGGTCAGGTTAGGTTAGGATATATCCACTTTTGTGCTTTACACTGCAATGCCGCGGATTTATGTGGTCTACTGTGCTCTAGTATATTCTGCTTGTCTCCGGAGAGGACAGCATTAGTGGTGTAAGGCGGTTATGTGCATTTCGGTTACACATGGTTGTGCTATATTTGGTTATGTTTCGGTAGTACCGCTTCTACTTTTGTGCTATACGCAACCATTCGGTTGATTTCTACGTTCCACTGTGATCTAATATGCCCTGCTTTGCTCCGGGGGGGGAAAAGGGGGGGGGGGGGGCAGAATCATTGGCCGCTGCGCGTTATGTAGAGTTATGTTACGTTTGTTTTGCATCGGATGTGATACCTTCGACTTTTGCCCTGTACACTGAAATGAGGTGCACCTCTGCGCTCTACTGTGCCCTAGTGTGATCCACTTGTCTTTGTGGATACCAGGAATAGTTGTATCGTCAAGGTAGGTTGAGATAGGCTACGTTTGCTTAGGTTACGTTGGCAACCGTTTGGCTTGCGTACCTTCGACTCTTCCGCCATGCGCTGCGATTCTGTGGATATCTGCTCTTTGCTCTCCTCTAATACATTCCGGTTGGCTCTGGGATGGCCATAAATAGTGACCGCGGGGCGTTAGCATGAGTTAGGTTACGTTCGGTTATGTTACGTTTGGTTAGGTTAGGAAAGGGTAGATCAGACTTTTCAGCTATTCACTGCAATTCGCTGGACTTATGCGCTCTACTGCGATATAATATTCTCTGCTTGACTCAGGGGAGGACGGCAATAATGGTGTGGGCACATTAGGTTGAGATAGGATACGTTTGTCTATGTTAAGCTTGCTTTGGTTAGGTTTGGATAGTTTCGTCTTTTCTGGTCTACACTGCGATTCTATGGATTTCTGCGCTTAGCTGTGCTCCGGTACGTTCCGCTTGGCACTGGCGAGGCCAGAAATAGTGGTCTGGCACGTAAGGCTCGGTAATGTTGCGTTTGATTATGATAGGTTTTGTTAGGTTAGTATAGGGTAACCTTGACTTTTGCGCTATACACTGCAATTCGGTAGATTCTTGAGTTCTGCGTTGCTCTACTACACTCTGCTCGAACCTGGGTTTGCCAGCAATAGTGGACGTCACACGATTGGTTGAATTATGTTACGTTTGGTTAGGCCAGTTCGGGTTAGCTTTGCTTAAGATGGCTTTGACTTAGGTGCTATACACTGCTGTTCGTTGGATTCCTTTCCTCTACCGTGCTCTAGCATATTCCGCTTGGCTCTGCGGAGGTCAACGATAGTGGTGTTGGTAGGCTAGGTGGAATTATGTCACCCTTCGATGTGCCATGATTGTTTGGGTTAGGCTAGGATAGCTTCGACATTTGTGCTGCACACTTCTATTCAGTGCATTTCTGCGCACTGCTCTGATGAAGTATGCCCTGCTTTGTTCTGGGAAGGCCAGAAATTGTGGCCCCAGCGCGTTAGGTTGTGTCGAGTTAGGTAAGGTTATGTTAGGTTATGTTAGGTAAGGTTAGGTTGGGTTAGGTTGTGATATGTTTGAACTTTGTGCTTCACTCTGCATTGCGGTGGATTTCTGCGGTTTACTGTACTTTAGTGTATTCTGGTTGGCTCTGTGTAAGTCAGCAACGGTGGTCTAGGCAATTGAGGTTGAGTTTGGTTACGTTTGGTTAGGTTAGGAGAGGATAGCTGTATCTTTTGTGGCAAATACTGCTATTCGGTGGACCTCTGCACTCTGCTGCGCTCTAGTATATTCTGGTTGTCTCTAGGCAGGCCAGCGATATCAGTCTCGACACGTTAGGCTGAGCTATGCTACGTTCGGTTATGTTACGTTTGGTGATGTTAGGATAGTATAGCTCAGACTTTTGTGCTATACACTGCTATCCGCGGATTTCTGCGCTCTACTGTTTCCTCATATTTTCCGCTTGGCTCTGTGGATGCCAGCAATGTTTGTCTCGTCACGTTAGGTTGAGTTATACTACGTTAGTATATGTCACGTTTGGCTAGCTTAGGCCAGGCTACTTGACTCTCGTGCTGAACACTGCTATACCACGGACTTCTGCCCTCCAATGAGCTCTAACATGATATGCTTGGCTCCGGTGTGGCCAGTAATAGTGGTCTCGGCAGGTTAGGGTGAGCTATGTTACGTTTCGTTAGGTCAGGTTATACGGAGGTCAACGATAGTGGTGTTGGTAGGCTAGGTGGAATTATGTCACCCTTCGATGTGCCATGATTGTTTGGGTTAGGCTAGGATAGCTTCGACATTTGTGCTGCACACTTCTATTCAGTGCATTTCTGCGCACTGCTCTGATGAAGTATGCCCTGCTTTGTTCTGGGAAGGCCAGAAATTGTGGCCCCAGCGCGTTAGGTTGTGTCGAGTTAGGTAAGGTTATGTTAGGTTATGTTAGGTAAGGTTAGGTTGGGTTAGGTTGTGATATGTTTGAACTTTGTGCTTCACTCTGCATTGCGGTGGATTTCTGCGGTTTACTGTACTTTAGTGTATTCTGGTTGGCTCTGTGTAAGTCAGCAACGGTGGTCTAGGCAATTGAGGTTGAGTTTGGTTACGTTTGGTTAGGTTAGGAGAGGATAGCTGTATCTTTTGTGGCAAATACTGCTATTCGGTGGACCTCTGCACTCTGCTGCGCTCTAGTATATTCTGGTTGTCTCTAGGCAGGCCAGCGATATCAGTCTCGACACGTTAGGCTGAGCTATGCTACGTTCGGTTATGTTACGTTTGGTGATGTTAGGATAGTATAGCTCAGACTTTTGTGCTATACACTGCTATCCGCGGATTTCTGCGCTCTACTGTTTCCTCATATTTTCCGCTTGGCTCTGTGGATGCCAGCAATGTTTGTCTCGTCACGTTAGGTTGAGTTATACTACGTTAGTATATGTCACGTTTGGCTAGCTTAGGCCAGGCTACTTGACTCTCGTGCTGAACACTGCTATACCACGGACTTCTGCCCTCCAATGAGCTCTAACATGATATGCTTGGCTCCGGTGTGGCCAGTAATAGTGGTCTCGGCAGGTTAGGGTGAGCTATGTTACGTTTCGTTAGGTCAGGTTATGGAGGTTCGGTCTGGATTTCTTCGAGCTCTGTGCTGTACACTGCTATTTGGTGGTTTGCCGCGATCTACATTGCTATACTATACTCAGCACGCCCCTGGGTGGGCGAGCAATGGTGATCGTGGCACGTCATATCAAGTCAGGTTACGTTAGCTTAGGATAGGTTAGGTTAAGTTTGGTCAGGATACTTTTGACTTTCGTGCCATACACTGTTGTCAAGTGGATTTCTGTGGGCTACTGTGATCTGCTGCATTATGCTTGGCTCTTTGGATGTCAGCAGAAGTGGTCGCGGCACGCTGCGTTGGGCAATGGTACGTTCCGCTGTGTTTGGTTAGGTTAGGTTATCATCGCCTTATGTGCGATACACTGCTATTCGGTGTATCTCTGTGCTCTAAATTGCTCTACTATACTCTGCACGACACTGTGGTGGCAAGCAATAATTGTCACGGAACTTTGGGCTTAGTTATGTTACTCTCTGTCAAGTCATGTTGGGCAATATTTGGTCATGTTAGCTTTGACTTTCATACAATACACTGTTCTTCGGTGGATTCCTGTGATCTCCTCTGCTCTACCATATTCTGCCTTGCTCTGTGGAGGCCAGGAGCATTGGTCGCGGCGCGTCATGTTGAGATATGGTACGTTCTGGTTGGTTTGGTTAGGCCATATTAGGTGAGGATATCGAAGGATTTTGTGCTATTCACTGCAATATGGTGGATTTCTGCCCACTACTCTGCTCTAGTACATTCTGTTTGTCTCTTTGGAGGCCAGAAACTGTGGTCTCGGCACTATAGTATGAGTTATGTTACTTTGTGTTATGTCGCGTTTGGATAGGTTAGGATACGGCAGCCCTTACTTTCGTGCTATACATTGCAATGCGGTGCATTTCTGCTTTCTACTGTGCTCTAATATGATCTACTTGGCTCTGGGGCTCCAGCAATATCGTTATCGTCGCGTTATGTTGAGTTACACTATGTATGGGTGGGTTAGGTTAGGAGAGGTTAGGTTAGGGTATCTTCCACTTTTGTGCTTAGCACTGCTATTCTATGGACTCCAGCGACCTTCTGTGCGCTATCACACTCTGCTTTTCCCTGCGGACGCC
>NW_016910386.1:385257-400059 GCF_001483705.2 Eufriesea mexicana
TTTCATTCGGAGAGGATAGCTTTGATTTTTGTGCTATGCACTGCTATTCGGCGGACTTGTACGCTCTACTGTGCTCTAGTATATTCTGATTGGCTATGCGGAGGCAGCAGAATTGGTCTCTGCACGTTAGTCTTAGTTATGTTGCGTCTCGTTATGTTACGATTGGTTAGGGTAGGAGAGCGTAGCTTAGACTTTTGTGCTGTTCTCTTCTATTCGGTGGATTTCTGCGCTCTATATTGCTCTACTATACTCTTCGCAACTCTCGGGAGGCCAGCAACAGTGGTCGCAACACGTTAGGTTGTGTTAGAATACGTTCGGTTAGGTTAGGTTACGTTGGGTTAGGTTACGATATCTTTGTCTCTTGCTCTACAGACAGCTGTTATGTGGACCTGTGCACTGTACTGTGCGCTATCGCAATCTGCTTGTGCCTCTGTACGCCAGGAATAGCGGTCGCGGCAAGATAGGGTAAGTTATCTTCAGCTTCTTTATGCTAGGTTTGGTCAGGTATGGTTGGTATAGCTTTGGCCCATGTGCTACACACTGCCACATGGATGACTTCAGCGTCCTACATTGCTCTGCTGCACTCCGCTTGGCTCTCGTGAGGCCAGCTATGCTTGTCGTGGCACTACCGGTTGTGTGACATTACGTTCGACTTTGTTTCGTTTGGCCTGGTTTGGAGAGTATAGCCTTGACTTTTGTGCTATAATCTACTATTCGGTGGAATTGTGCGCTCCACAGTGCACTAATATGCTCTACTTCGCTCTGGGGAGGTCAGAAATTGTGGTGCAGGCACGACAGGTTGTGCTATATTCGTTTTCTTAGGTAAGGTTTGGTTAGGTTTTTTTAGGATGGCTTTGAAAATTTGTGCTACACACCGCTATACGGTGGACCTCTGCGCGCTACTGTGCTCCTGTATATTCTGCTTGGCTATGGCGAGCACAGCCGTATTGGCCTCTGCACGTTTGTCTGAGCTAGCTAGCGTTTGTTTATGTTACGTTTCGTTAGGTTAACATAGGTTAGCTTAGACTTTTGTGATATACACTGCTATTCGGTTGATATCTGCGATCTACGTTGCTCTACTATACTCTGCTCGACTCTCAGGAGGACAACAATAGCGGTCTCGGTGCGCTAGATTGTGCTAGGTTACGACTGGCTTGGCCGGGTTAGGTCACGATTGGTTTGTCTAACTTTGACTTTTGCGCTAGAAACTGCTGTTCGGTGGATTTCGGCTCTCCACTGTGCTCTGATATTCTCTGCTTGATCCTGTGGATGCCAGAAGTTGAGGTCTCGCCAAGCTAGGCTGAGACGTGCTGCGTATGGTTATGTTAAGTTTGGCTTTGTTAGGACAGGGCGGCTTTGATTTTTGTGCTATACACTGCTATTCGGTGGATTTCTGGGTTCCACTGTGCTCCAATATGCTTTGCTCGGCGCTTGGGAGGCCAGCAGTGATGGTCTCGGTATGTTAGGTTGAGATAGGCTACGTTTGGTTGTGGTACGCTAGATTGGGTTAAGTGTGAATAGCTTTGAGTTTCGTGGTGTACACTGCTATTCGGTGGATTTCAGCACTCTTATGTGCTCCATTATAATCTGCTCGTCTCCGAGGAGGCCAGCAACAGTGGCCCTGCCGCGATATGTTAAGTTAACTACGTCAGTTATGTTACGTTTGGAATGGTTAGGAGAGGATAGCATTGATTTTTGCGATATGCACTGAAATCCGGTGGATTGCTCTGCTCTACACTGCTCTACTATACTCTGCTCGTGTAAGGACAGGACCGAAATGGTGGTATCGGCACGTTAGGTTGAGTTAGGCTACATTTGTTCTGGCTATGTTAGTTCGTGTTAGGTCTGGATACCATTGACTTACGTGTTACACTCTGTTTTTCGGCGGCTTCCTGCGGGTTACTGTGTTCCAGTATGTTCTTGTTGGATCTGGGGAGTCAAGTGATATAGTGGCCTCGGCGCGTTAGTTTGAGATCGATTACGTACCGTTATGAAATATTTGGTTAGATTAAGATAAGATAGCCTTGACTTTTATGCTATGCTCCTATAGTGGGTTGATTTCTGCGCTCTACATTGTCCTAATATGCTCTGCTTGACTTTGGGTGTCCAGCAATTGTGCTCGCGGCACGTTTGGTTCAGTTATGCTGCGTTCGGTTATGTTAGGCTTGGTTATGATTTGATAAAAGAGCTTTGACTTTTGTGCTATGCTCCGCTATCCGGAAGACTGCAGCGTTCTCCATTGCTCTGCTGTACTCTGCTTAGCCCACGTGAGGCCAGCAGTAGCCGTCGTGGCACGTCAATTTCAGTTACGTTACGTCTGCCCATGCTACGCTTGGCTACGTAAGGACAGTATTGCTTTGACTTTTACGCTATACACTGCCATTCGGCGGCTTTCTGCGCTCTACTGTGCTCTAGCATATTCTGCTTGGCTATGAGGACTGCAGTATTGGTCTCGGTATGTTTGTCTGAGTTTGGTTACGTTTGGTTATATTACGTTTGTTTCGGTTAGGATAGGATAGCTTCCACTTTTGTGCTGTACACTGCAATGCGGTGGATTAATGCGCTGTGTTGTGCTCTCGTATATTCTGCTTTACCCTGGGAAAGTCAGCAACATCGTCCTCGGCACGTTAGGTTAAGCTGGGTAGCGTTCCTTTAAATTACGTTTGGATAGGCAACGAGAGGCTAGATTTGACCTTTGTGCTATACTCCGGTATTCCGTGGACTTCTACAACCTACGTCATTCTACTGTTCTTAGCTCGTCTCTGGGGAGGCCACTAATAGTGGTCTTGGGCGGTTATGATGAATTAGGCTACGTGTGGATACGTTACGCTAGTTTGGGTTGGGCTTGGATGGATATGACTTTCGTGATACACATTGATTTTCGGTGGATTTCTACGCTCTACTGTGCTCTTCTATATTCTGCTTTCCCGTGGGGAGAGCAGCAACAGCGGTCGCGCCACGAAGTGTTGAGTTAGCGTATGTTTGACTTCGCAGTGGTCCATAGATTAACAGCGTATAGCACAAAAGTTAAAGCTAACCTATCCTAACCAAACCAAACGTAACATAATGGAACGTAACCGAACTAAGACTAACGTGCCTAGGATACTGCTGCTGGCCTCCCCAGACACAAGCAGAATATACTAGGGAACGGTAGAGCGCAGAAACCCGCCGCATTGCAGTGCCTAACAAGAGAGTCAAGGTAAACGAATCCCTACATGAACTAACCTAAACCAACCAAACGTAGCGTAGCACAACCTAACGTGGCCAGACCACTATTCCTATCTTCCCCAACAAGGGTAGGTTTAACTTCTGCGCTGTGATTTGGTATTGGGAGGTTTTCTGCGCTCCATTGTGCTCTAGTGCGTCCTGCATGGAACTGGGGAGGGCAGCAATAGCGGTCTCGGCACGATAGGTTGTGTTACGTTAGGTTAGGTTATGTTGCGATTGGTTATGTTAAGAGGGGATAGCGTTGTCTGTAGCGCTGTAGTCTGCTGTTAGGTGGATTTCTGCTCCCTACAGTGCTCTAATATTTGGAGGTTGGATCTGTGTAGACCACCAGTAGTGGCCACGGCACGTTATGTTGTGACAGGTTACGATTGGTTATGTTGTGTCAGACTAAGTTTGGCTAGGGCAGCTACATCTTTTGTTCTTTGAATAGCTATTCGGTAGATTTCTGCGTTCTACTCCTCCTTGGCATGCCCTGCTTGGCTCTGAGAGGGCAGCAATAGCGGTCTCGGCACGTTAGGTTGAGTTAGGATGTGTTTGGCTATGTCCTGTTTGCTTGGGTTATGCTTAGGTAGCTCTGACTTTTCTGATATACACTGCTATTCTATGGATTTCCGCGTTCTACTCTCCACTAACTTGTTCTCCATTGCTCTGGGGAGGTCCCGGCATGTTAGTGTGAGTTAGACTACGATTGGTTATGTTACGGTTGGTTGGGTTAGGAGGGGGTAGCTTTAGCTACAGAGCTGTGGTCTGCTATTGGGCGAATTTCTGCAATCCACATTGCTATACTGTGCCCCGCTCGGCTCTCGGGAAGCCGGCAACAGTGGTCGCGGCACGTTATGTTGGGTGTGGCTATGTCATGATGGAATATGATAGCTTGAGTTACATTTGGGTATCTTTGGCTTTTCTGCTCTACACTGCGGTTCTATGGTCTTCTGCGCTCTACGCCGCTCTAGTAGGTTCCGCAAGGCCCTGGGGAGGCCTGAAATAGTGGTCGCGACACATTCGCTAGTGTTACGTTACGTATCGTTTGGTTATGATTGGTCAGGTTTTGTCAGGTTTGGTCATGGTGTATTTGATTTTTGTGTTATGCACTGCTAGTTTGTTGCCTTCTGCGCTCTACTGCGCGCTACTACACTCTGCTCGAATCTGCGGGGCCAGCAAGTGTGGTCGTGCCTCGATAGGTTGTGCTAGGCTACGATTGTTAATGCTGCGGTTGGTCAGGTTAGGTTAGGATAGCTTTGACCTCTTTCCTATACTCCGCTATTCGGTGGTACTCTACGCTCTACATTGCTCTACTACACTCTGCACGACCCGGTGGAAGCCAGTAATACGGGTTTCGGTACGATAGGTTCAATTAGGCTTCGTTCAGCTATGCTACATTAGCATGGGTGAGGATAATATAGCTTTGGCTCTTATGCTATACACCGCTGTTCGGTGCACACATGCGCTCTACGTGGCTCTAGTATGGTCTGCTTTCCTCTGGCGAGGCCAGCAATTGTATCCACGGCATGATATGTTTGGTAAGGTTACGTTCGGTTATGATCGGTTTGGACAGGTTACGTTGGGATATCCTTGACATTTGTGCTACATGCTGGAATGCAGTGGATTACTGAGCTCGACGAAGTTCTAGTTTATTCTGCTTGGCTGTGGGGAGGCAAGCAATGGCGGCCACGGCTCGATAGGTTGAGTTATGCTACGTTCGGTTATGTTACGTTTGGCTATGTTAGGAAGGGTTAGCTTTGACTTTTGTGCTGTACACTACTATTCGGTGGTCTTCTGCCCTCTACTGTGCTTCAGCGTGTTCTGCTTTCCTCTGAGGATGCCAGTAATAGCGGTCTCGTCACGTTCGCTTTTGATATGTTTCGTTTGGCTATGTTGCGTTAGCCTTGGCTAGGTTTAGATAGCATCGACTTTTCCGCTATTCACAGCGATTCTATGGATCTCCGCGGTCTGCTCTCCTCTATTATGTTCCGCTTGGCTCTGCAGAGGACAGCAATAGCTGTCGGGTCACGTTTGTGTGAGTCAGTTTGCATATGGTTTTGTTACGTTTGGTAAGGTTAGGATACGATAGCTTCGACTTCTGTGCTATTCACTGCTATTCTTTGCATTTCTGTTCTCTACATTGCCCTAATATTATCTGCTCGACTCTGGGGATCCCAGTGATAGGAGTCTCGGCACGTTAGGTTGAGTTATGCTGCGTTTGGTTATGTTACGTTTGGTCAAGTTGGGAGAGGATAGCATAGACTTTTGTGCTATATACTGCTATTCGTTCAGCTTCTGCCCTAATTTTCTCTGCTTTCCTCTGGGGATGCCTGCTGTGGTGGTCTCGGCACGTTAGTCTGAGCCATGTTGCGTATGATTATGTTACGCTTGGACAGATTAGGAAAGGATAGTTTCGACTTTTGTGCAGTATGCTGCTGTTCGGTGGTTTCTGCGCTATACATTGCTTTACTATACTCTGCTCGACCCTCGGGATCCGAGCAACAGTGGTATGGCACGTTAGGTTTTGTTAGGTTACGTTTGGTTATGTTAGGTTACGTAGTGTTAGGTTAAGATAGCTTCGACCTTATGGGGGCGAGTATCACCGCCCACGGGGTTAACGGCATCCCAGGCCGAGCCTTTGCACTGGCTATGGAGACGCGTGGCAACCGGGTGCAGCGGCTGTTCGACAGCTGCCTCAGGACCGGTTGCATCCCCGTATATTGAATGAGAGCGAGGGTCGTTCTGATTCGCAAACCGGGGAAGCTGTCGTACCCTCCGAAGGCATACCTGCCGCTATGCCTGCTCGACGAGGCTGGCAAGTGCTTCGAGCGCGTTCTAGTTGCCCGTCTCCGAGGGCATTTAGCGGACGCGGGTCACGATCTCAGCGTCAGCCAGTTCGGATTCCGGAAGGGTCGGTCGACGATGGACGCAATTAATCGCGTTGGTAATCTGTCGGAAGCTGCTGTTGACCGGGGCGGTGTGGTGCTGGCGGTCGGCGTGTATATCTCCTACGCCTTCAACACGCCATCGGGTATACTCTGCTGTACCACTGGGATCCCCAACACGTGACGGCGGTGATCGGCGACTGCTTGGCGCAGCGGTCGAACATGTACCCGGACGGTACACGACCGTCGCGCGAGGGACGAACTGCGGATTCCCACAGGGATCGGTGCTCGGGCCGAACCTGCGGGATCTCGCGTAGGACGCATCGTTGTGCACCACACTCCACCGTGGCCTGAGCCTGACGTATTTCGTGGACTACACGCTCGCGATGGCCGGCGGGTCGGGCTCGGAGTAGGCCAAGCTGCGCGCGGAAGGCGGCGTAGCCCTCGTCCCGTATAGCATCCGGCGGATGGGGCTGAGCATCTCGCCCGAGAAGACCGAGGCAATGTGGTAATGCCATCTGTCCCGGGGAAGCCGCCCCAGTCACGCATGCGCGTGGGAAGCGTCGTGGTCGATGTTCGGGACCGGATGGAATATCACAGACTCTTCCTGGATGGCCACTGGAGGGTCGACGAGCATCTTCTCGCGCTGGAACCGCGCCTGCAAGCGATGACGTGTGCGCTGTGTCGCCTTCTCCTTAACCTGGATGGGCCAGACGGGACGGTGAGTCGCCCCTACACGGGAGTCGTTCGCTTGGTGGCCCTTTGCGGGGCTCCGATCTGGGCGAACGACCTGGCCCCAGGTCCGCGCAGTCGGGCAATTCTCCGGCGAGTCGCTCGCAGGACGGCGAACATGGTCGTTCGCGGTTACCGCACAACTTCCCACGACGCGGCGATGATCCTGGCGGCTGTTACGCCGTTCGAACTGCCAGCAGCGGGGGAGGCCCGCATCTTCGTTCTCCTCCGCCGGGGCGGCGACGGTGCTGCTGAGAAAGGGGCCGCTTCTTTGAGGCGAACGGTCCAACTGTCCGTGATGACCGCCTGGCGAGCTCGGCTGAGGAAGCAAAGCAGCCGGCGGCTCCGGTTGATCGGGGTAGTGCTCTCAGTGCCGGATGCATGAGCGCGCAGCTGCAGCCGGCACACCTTCCGTCGCACACTTGTGCTAACTGGGCACGGGTGCTTTGGAGAGTGCGTGTGTCGTATACGACGGGAACGTGAGCTGCGGTGTCACCTCTCAGGGGAAGGGCGGTACGTGCGCAGCGCACGCTGGAGGAATGTGTGGCCTGCGCTAGCGCGCGCCGGGTCCTTTGTCCCGTGGTAGTTGGGGACCTTTCTCTCTCCGCCGTCGTGGCGCAAATGAAGGAGAGCTTAGGTGCATAGGGTACGGTGGACTCCATCTATGAGGCGCTTATGTTACAGAAGGAGACCGTGGAGGAAGCCGGCGAGAGTTGCGCGTGCTCCTCGCGCGTAGGAAGGCGGAGGCCACGAGCGAGGCGCGTCTTGGCTCCGCGCGCACAGCCGTAGGGATTAACGCGTTGGCCTTTCGCCTTCCCGAGCGACGCTGCACCAACCTCCGTGGGGACCGACCCTCTCTCCCGCTGTAACTTAGGTGAGCGTGACCACGGGCAGACAGATGGGGGCCCGTCTGTTCGAGAGAACGTGATCCGGGCGCGCGGCGCCGCGTGGTGTTCGCGCGGCGTCCGCATGGTTTGCGTGTGACGAGGTGCGGTGTTATGCGTGGTGTATGTGCCTGTGAACGACCCGTCTCGTGCGCATGGACACGGATGGATGGAGTGCGATTTGCCGTCGCGCGGGGAGAGAGCTGCGGTTGCTTCGCGGGGGCGTCCAGGCAGCTGCGGAGCCGCGAAGTCCAGGGAGCTCCGAAATGTGAAGGGCTGGCAGTCGCGGCGGTTTTAATGGTTAAATGTCCCACATAACCCCGCCCGCTCCCCCAGGGACCCGGTTACAATTGGATGATGTCCTCGGCGCGAAAAAAAGGACACCTTCGACCTTCTTGTTGCACACTCAGTCATACTGTTCTAGGCAAGATTGGTTGAGTTATGTTACGTTTGTCTGTGTTATGTTTGTTTACGTTAGGATAGGGCGGCTTTAAATCCTGTGCTGACCACTGGTATTGCTATGCATTGCCGTTCTATGGACCTCAGCGCACAATGCTCCTCTAATATTCCCTGCTTGGCGGCAGGGAGGCCAGAAATGGTGGTCTCAGCACGTTAGGATTAGTTAGTCCACGTTTGGTTAGGCTAGGGTCTGTCAGGTTAGGTTTGGACATATTTGACTATTATGCTATACGCCGCTATTTGGTGGCTCTGTGAGCTCTACTGTGCTCTAGTATATTCCGCTTAGCTTTGGGGATTCCAGGAATAGTGGTCTCGACACGTTCGGTTAGATTAGGGTACGCCTGATTATGTTACCTTTGGATAATTTGGGAAAGGATAGCCGCGGCTTTTGTGCTAAACATTGCTATTCGGATGATTACTTTGCTCTACATCGCTCTACTATAGTCTGAAAGACTCCGGGGTGGACAGAAACAGTGGTCGTGGCACGAAAGGTTAGGTTATGTTACGTTTGGTCATGTTAAGTTAGGTTTGGGTAGGGGCGGATATCTTTGATATTTGTGCTATACACAGCTATTCGGAGTTCTTCTGCGATCTGCTGCGCTCTAGTATGCTCTGCTTGTGACTGAGGATGTCAGCAATAGTGGTCTCGGCATGTTTGGTCGATTTATGCTACTTACGGTTTGGCAGGGTTTGTTGGATGATAGGTTTGCGTAGCTTTAACGTTCGTGGTATACACTGCCATTCTGTGCATTTCTGCGCTCTAGTCTAGACTGCTATGCTCTGCTCTTGTCTGGGGACGCCAGCAATAATTGTCTCGTCTAGTTAGGTTCAGCTAGTTTACGTTTCTTTAGGTTAGGTTACGTCTGGTAAGGTTAGGACAACTCTGACACATGTGCTATTCGCTGTTCTTTGGAGGCATTTTGCGCACTGCTGTGTTCTATAATATTCTACTCGGCTCTGGGGAATCCAGCAATCGTGGTCTCGGCACGTTAGGTAAAGCTATGTTGCGTTTGGTCATATTACGCTTGAACAGGTTAGGAGACGAAAGCTGTGGCTTTTGTGCTATACACTGCTATTCGTCTGATTCCTACACTCTGCACTACTCTACTATACCCTGCTCGAATCTTTGGAGGCCAGTAATGGTGGTCCCGGCAAGTTAGTTTGATTCATGCTACGATAGTTTGTGTTACGTTTGGTTAGGGTAGGAGGGGATAGCATCTACTTTTGTACTACATACTGCTATTAGGTGAACTCCAGCAGTACACCGTGACCCAATACGCTCTGCTTGGATCTTTGGAGGCCAGCAATACTGGTCGCGGCACGATGGGATTAGTTAGGTTACGTCTGGCCGTATTATATTATTTTGAGTTAAGTTAGGATAGCTTTGACTTTTGTGCACAACACAGATGTCCTATTGACTTCTGGGCTCTACTATGCTCTATCACATTCTGTATGGGGACGCCAGAATGAGTGGTCGCGGTACGTTAGGTTGCGATATGTTACGATTGCTTGGGTTCAGTTAGGTTAGGTTTGGTCAGGTTACACTTGAGTTTTGTGCTACATAATGCTCTTCGGTGGATTTCTACGTTTCACATTGCTTTATTACACTCTGCTCTACTCTCGGGAGGCCAGAATTTGTGGCATCGGCAGGCTAAGTTGAGTTTGATTACGCTTGGTTTGGTTAGGTTAGGTCACGTTTGGTCAGGGTGGCTTTGACTTTTGTGCTATATACTTCTGTTCGGTGGACTTCTGCGCCCTACCGGCCTCTGGTATGTTCTGCTTCGCTCTGGAGATGTGAGCAATAGTGGTAGCGCCACGTTAGGTTGAGTTATGCTACGTTTGGTTATGTTACCGTTGGTTAGGTGAGTAGAGGTAGGCTTCGACTTTTCCGCCATTCGCTGCGATTTTATGGATTTCCGCGCTCTACTCTCCTCTGTTATGCTTTTCTCGGCTCTGTGGAGGCCAGCATTCGTGGTCGGGTCACTTTAGCCTCTGTCAGGTTGCGTCTGACTGTGTTACGAGCGGTTAGGTTACGATAGTATGACCCAGAGCTATGCGCTATATACTGACATTCGGTGGAATTCTGCATCCTACATGGATCCATAATACTCTGCTCGACCATCTGATGGCCAGAAATGGTGGCCTCGGCATGCTAGGTTGGGTTAGGTTACGCTTGGCTTGGTTAGGTTAGATAACGTTTGGTTAGGATGGCTTCAGCTTTTGTGCTATACAATGATATTCGGTGGATTTCTGTGCTCTTCGCTAGTCTACCGTACTCTACTCGACTATGGGGTGGCCAGGAGTTGTGGCCGCGGCGCATTAGATTGAGTTAGGCTACGTTTGGTTATGTTCGGTTTGCTTGCGTTAGGACAGGATATCTTTGACTTCTGTTCTGTACACCGTAATGAGGTAGACTCCTGGGCTCTACTGTGCCCTAGTATGTTCAGCTTGGCTCTGGGGATGACAGCAATATTGGTATAGGCATATTATATTGTGCTATGCTACGTTTGGTTAGGCTAGGCTAATCTAGCTTAGGTTGGGGTATCTTTGACTTTTGCGCTTTACACTTCATTGCGGCGGATTCTTGCGCTCCGCTATGCTGTGGCATATTCTGATCAGCTGTGTGGAGGTCAGAAGTCATGGTCCAGGCTCGTTAGGTTTAGTTAGGTTACGTCGTGTTATGCCACGCTTGGGTAGGTTGGGCCAGCCAAGCTTTGACTTCTGTGCTATAAGCTGCTCTGCGATGGATTTCTGTTCACTACTGCGACCTAACATGCTCTGCTTCGCTCTGGTGTGGCCAGAACTATTGGCCACCGCGCGCCTGGTTCAGTTATGTTACGTATGGTTATCTTTGGTTTCTTTGCGTTAAATTAGGAAACATTTGACTCCTGCCCCTTACACTGCAATGCGGTGGACTTCTGCGCCCTACTGTGCCCTAATATTTTCTGTTTGGCGCTGTGGAGGCCAGAAATGTAGGTCGCCTCTCATTAAGTTGCGTTAGATTACGTTTGATATGGTTAGGTTATGTTTATTTCGGTAAGTATAACTCTGACTTTCGTGCGGTACACTGCTCTTCGGCGCATTTGAGCGCTCTACTCTGCTCTACTATGTTCTGCTTGGCCCTGTGTATGCCAGCAATAATGGTCGCTGCACGTTACGTTGAGATAGGCTACATTAGGTTAGGTTAGGTTCGGTCAGGTTCTCTTTGGATTGGAAAGGCCCGTATCTATGGACTACTCCACCTGGGCGGCGACGGTGCTTTTGAACCCGTTTAGGACGTTTAGTTGGGTCGAAAGTTCCGACAGCCCGTGATGACCGCCTGACGAGCTCGGCTGAATGAGCCGTGCAGCCGACGGCACCGGACGATCGGGGCTGTGCTCCCCGTCCTGGATACATGGGCGCGCAGCGGCAGCGGGTGCTATCCTAACCTAACCTAGCCATATGTAATCTAACTCAACCTATCGTGCTGCGACTAGTATTTCGGGCCACTACAGCGACAAACAAAGCATATAACTGGAGGGTATGGCGCAGAAATACAAAGAATCGCAGTGAACAGCAGAAAAGTCAAAGATATCCGAACCTAACCCAAGCAAAATGACCTAACCTGACGTAGTCAAACACAACATAAAGTGCCGCGACCACTATTGCTGGCCTCCGCAGTGTCCGGCATATTAGAGTAGAGCACGGCGGACGGCAGAAATCCACCAAATATCTGTGCTTAGCACGATAGTCAAAGCTACTATAGCCAAACCCAGCCTATCTTGTCCCAACCAAACGTGACCTAACACAATCTAACGTGCCACGACCACCATTGCTCGCATCCCGAGAGTCCAGCGGGGTATAGTAGAGCAGTGTAGAGGGCAGAAATCCACAAAATAACAGTGCATAGTACAAAAGTTAAGGATACCATAATCTAACCTGACCTAACCTAACCAAACCTGACCTAACCTAACATAACCAAAAGTAGAATAACTAAACCTAACGAGACGAGACATCTGGGAGCCGTAGATATTAGAGCACAGTAGAGCGCAGAAATTCACTGAAGAGCAGTGCGTAGCGCAAAAGTCGAATCCACCATAACCAACCCTAGCCTAACCCAACCCAACCAAACGTAACCTATCAAAACCTGTCGTACCACGACCGCCATTTCTGGCTTCTCCTCGGTGGAGTAGGTCATAGTATAGCAACTAACATCGGAGAAATCCGTCGAATAGCAGTTTCTAGCACAGAAGTCAAGTTTAAAGTATCCTAACGTAACGAGATGTAACATAAACGAACGTAACCTAACTCAAATTAACGCGACGCGGCCGCTATTCCTGGCCTCCCCAGAGCAAAGCAGAGGATATTAGGTCAAAGTCGAGCACAGAAGTGCACCGACTATCTGTGTATAAACCGAAAGTCAAAGCTATCCTAGCCTAACCTAACCAAATGTGACATAATCGAACGTAACATAACCTAACTAGCTCAGACCGCCATTGCTGGCCTGCGGAGAGTCGAGTGCGGTATAGTAGGGCGTCGAGGAGCGAAGATGTCCACCGAATAGCAGTGTATTGCACAAAAGTCGTAGTTGCCCAGTCCTAACCTAACCAAACGCAACATATCCAAACATAACCCGACTCTACCTGACGCGCCGCGGCCTCCATTTCTGGCCTCCCCATTTCCAAGCAGAGTTTGCTAGAGCTCAGTAGAGCGCAGTAATACCCCGCATCGCCATGTACAGCACAAAGGTGTAATATATCCTAACATAACATGTCCTAACCTATCCTATTCGTACGTAGAATTTCTCAATATGAGGTGGCCAGACTACAATTACTGGACACCCAGAGCCTCGCACAGCATATTAGAGCAATATAGAGCGCAGAAGTCCACCAAATAGCGGTGTAAAGCGCAAGTGTCATAGCTACCCAGACCTAATATAACCAAACGTGACATAAAGATACGTAATCAACCTCAAACAAACGCACCGAGGCCACTATATCTCTTGCCTCTCCAGATCCAACCAGAACGTACTAGAAAACAGTAGACCGCCGAAACCCGCCGAAAAACAGTGTATACCACGTAAGTCAGAGCCATCCAGACCTAACACAGGCTATCATTACCAAATCAAACGTAGTCTAACTCAACCTAACAAGGCGATGCCACTATTATTAGCCTCCCCATAGACGAGCGGAGCATAGTAGATCAATGTAGTGCGCAGAAATCCACCGAACAGCAGTTTACAGCGTAAAAGTCAAAGAAACCCTAAACGAGCCGTCCTAACCTAACCTAACGAAACGTAACCGCACTCAACCTAACATGCCGAGACCACAGTCTCTGGCAACCCCAGGGTCAAGCAGAGCATATTGTAGCACATGAGAGCGCAGAAACACTTCGAATAGCGGTATATAGCACAAAAGAAAAAGCACCCTAACCTAACCTAGCCAAACGTAACATGACCAAACGTAACCTAACACAACCTAACGTGCCGAGGCCACCATTGCAAGCCTCCCAGAGTCAAGCAGAGTGCGCTAGAGCAAAGTAGAGCGCAGTAATCCACCGAATTGCAGTGTATAGCAAAAAAGTGGAAGATATCATAACCCAACCTGTCCTAACGTAACCTAACCGAACGTAGCACAACTCAAACTAAGGTGCCGAGGCCAATACTGCTGGAATCCCCGTAGCCAAGCAGAATATACTAGAACAGATCAGAACTCTATAATCCCCCGAAAAGTAGTGTATAGCACAAAAGACACAGCCACCCTGTCCCAAACTGACCGAACGTAACGTAACCGAACGTAGCCTCACCCAGCATTACCTGCCGCGACCACTCTTGCTGGCCTCCCCAGAGACAAGCAGAGCATACTAGAGCGCAGTAGACCATAGAAATCTACCGAACAGCGGCGTATACCACGTAAGTCGAATCTATCCGAACCTAACCCAAACAAAGTTGACATAACCAAACGTAACCCAACTGAAACGAACAGGCCGAGGCAATTACTACTGGCCTCCCCAGAGTCGAGCAGAGTATAGTAGAGCAACGGAGAGCGTGAAACTCCGCCGTAGTACAGTGTGCAGCACGAAAGTCCAAGCTAACCTATGCTACCCAGTCCAAACGTATTCAAACCAAACGCAACCTCACTTAACCTAACGTGCCGAGAACAGTCCTGCGTGCATACCCAGCGCAAAGCGGAGGATCTTAGAGCACAGTAGAGAGCAGAAATCCACCGAACAGCAGTGTACAGCACAAAAGTCTAAACTATCATATCCTAACCTCGCCAAACGTAACACAACCAAACGTAGCATAACCAAACCCAGCGTGACGAGACCACTAATGCTGGCCTCCACATCGGCAAGCTGCACATATTAGAGGATAGTAGAGAGCAGGAGCCCATATAATGGCAGTGTATGGCAGAAAAGCCGTAGCTACCATGACTTGGTCCAAACTAACCTAACCTAACCAAACGGAATATATCCAAACGTGACCTGACTCAGGCTAACGTGACGCGATGAGTATTGCTGGCGACACAGAGTCAGACGCACTACGAATGAGCACAGATGAGCACTGAAGTCCACAGAAATTCTGTGTCGAGCACAAGGGGCATAGCAGTCCTTTTTTTCACGTGGGGGAAATATTCCAAGGATACCCGGCACCC
>NW_016910387.1:0-8382 GCF_001483705.2 Eufriesea mexicana
AGAATCGCAGTGTATATCGGAAAAGTATATGCTACCCATACTTAACCTAAACCAACAGAACATTGCCAAACATAGCCTATCTCGACCTAACGTGCCGAGACCGCTATAGTTGTCATCCCCAGAGCCAACCAGGACATACTTGAGCTCGGTAGAGGCCAGAAATCTACGGAAGAGTAGCGTTCAGCACAAAAGATAAATCAATCCTGACATAACTTAGCCTAAACCAACATAACCGAACATAACCTGACTAAACATAACGTGCCGAGAACACCATTGCTGGCCTTTCCAGAACCCAGCTGAAAATATTAAAGCACTGTAGGGAGCAGAAATCCACCTAATAGCAGACTATGGTACTAAAGTCAACGCTATCCCCACCTAGCACAACCAACCGTAACATAACCACACGTAACCCAAATAAAACTAACGTGCAGCGACCACTATTTCTGGCCTTCTCAGAGTCAAGCGACTAGTGGACAGTGGAGGGCAGAAATCCATATAATCGCAGTGTATATCAGAAAAGTTAAAGCTATACAGGTCTAACCCAAATCAACCGAGCATTGCCTAACCTAGCCTGACTCAAAGTAACGTGCGGAGACCCCTATTTCCAGAAATCCCATAGCAATGCTGATCGCATTAGAGCACTGCAGATTGTGGAAATACTCCTAATAGCAGACTGTAGCACTAAGGTCAAAGGAATCCTCCGCTGAACTATCCAACCATAGCATAACCGCAAGTAACATATCTCAACCCAACGTGCCAGGACCACTGTAACTGGCCACCCCACAGCCAAGCAGAATAGCTTAGTGCAGAGCAGGACGCAGAAATCCGTAGAACAGCAGTGTATATCAGAAAAGTCAAAGCTGCCCGAACCTAACCCATGCCAACCGAGCATACAGAAACATAGACCAACTCAAACTAAAGTGCCGAGACCGCTTTTGCTGCCATTCCCAGAGACAAGCAGGACATACTATAGCACAGAAGAGCGAACGAAACCTCACGCAACCTAACGTCCCGCGAACACTATGGCTGTCCGCCCCAAAGCTAAGCGGAACACATTATCGTAGAGTAGAACGCAGTCATCCGTAGAACCGAAGTGTACACCAGAGAAGTCAATGCTTCCCATACCTAACCCAAACTAACGGAGCATAACCGAACATAGCTTAACTCAACCACACGTGTCGAGGCCGCTATTGCTGCCCTTGCCAGGGCCAAGCAGGTCATAATAGAGCACAGTAGAGCGCAGAATTCCACCTAATATCTGTGTACTGCACGAAAGTTACAGCTACCGTGACCAAACTTAGCCTGAACCAACCTAACAGAACATAACATTTCTCAGCATAACGTGCAGAGACAACTATTGCTGGCACTCTCAGAGCCAAGATGACAGCATTAATGAACTGCGAGGCGCAGAAATCCACCATACAGTAGACTCCAGCACTAAGTTCAAAGCCATCCTCTCCTGATTCAGCCAATCGTAGAATAACAAAGCGTAACCTATCTCAACCTGACGTGCCGCGACCAGGCTTGCCGGCCTCCCCGGAACCAAGCAGAACACATTAGTGGAGGGTAGAACGCAGGAATCCATGGAATCGCAGTGTATATCCGAAAAGTCAAAGCTACCAGTCCTAACCGAAAACGATCCGAACATAGCCAAACGTGGCATAACTAATCCTAGCGTGCCCAGGCCGTTATTGCTGTTATAACCAGAGCTATTCAGGCTATACTACAGCGCAGTGGAGCGCAGAAATCGATGAAATAGCAGTGCTGGGCACAAAAGCTAAGGTTATCCTCTCCAAACTTAGCCTGACCCAACCAAACCATACGAAACCGGACCCAACGTAAAGTGCCGAGAACACTATTGCTGGCCCTCCCAGAGCGAAGCTGAAAGCGTTAGAGTGCTGTAGCGCGCAAAAATCCACCTAATAGCAGACTATGGCGCTACGGTCAAACTACCTCCCTTAACGTAACCCATCGTGACATAAGCAAACGTAACCTAACTCCACCCAACGTGCTGCGACCACCATCGTTGGCCTCCCCAGATCCAAACAGAACACATTAGTGGAGAGTAGAACGCAGAAATCCAAAGAATAGCATTGCACGTCAAAAAAGTGAATGCTACGCAAACCTAACCCAAACAAACAGAACACGACCAAACATATCCTAACTCAGTCAAGCTTGGCTATTGCTGCCCTCCCCCGAGACAAGCAGGACATGCCATAGCACAGTAGAGCGCAGAAGTCCACCGCATAGCAATGTACAGCACATTAGCTAAAGCTACATTTGCCGAACTTAGCCCAAGCCAACCTAACGGAAAGTAGCATGACTCATCAAAACGTTCCGAGATCACTATTTCTGGCCTTGCGAAAGCCAAACTGAGAATATTAGAGCACAGCAGAGTGCAGAAATGCACCGAAAAGCAGTGTACACCACAAAAGTTACAGCTGACCGAACTCAGCCTAACCCAACAGAACCGAACGTAATATGACTCAATATAACGTGCCGAGACCACTATTGCTCTCCTCCCCAGAGCCAAGCTGATAATATTAAAGCACTGTAGAGAGAAGAACTCCACCTAATAGCAGTCTATGGCACTAAAGTCAATGCCACCCTCTCGTTACATAGCCATTCGTAACATAACCAAACGTAACCTTCCTCGACCTAACGTGCCGCGACCACTATTGTCAGCCACACCGGAGCCAAGCAGAACGCATTAGCGGAGAGTAGAAGGCAGAAATCCATAGAACCGCAGCCTATATTAGAAAAGTCTACGCTACCCAAGCCGAACACAAACCAACAGATCACAGCCAAGCATAGCCTATATAAACCTGACCTGCCGAGACCGCTGTTGCTGCTGTCCGCTGAGCCAAGCAGGGCATACTAGATCACAGTAGAACTCGGAAATCGACGGAACAGCGGTGTTCAGCACAAAAGTAAAAGCTATCCTGTCCAAACTTATCCAGACCCAGCCTAAACGAACGTAGCCTGACCAAACATAAAGTGTCGAGACCCCCATTGCTGCCCTCCCCAGAGCCAAGCTGATGAAAATAGAGCAATGTAGGGTGCAGAAATCCATCAAATATCAGACTACAGCACTAAAGTCGAAGCTACACACTCCTCGCCTTGCCAATAGTAGCATAACCAAACCTAGCCTAACTCTACCTATCGTGCCGCGATCACTATTGCTGTACTCCGCAGGGCCAAGCTGACCACATTAGTGGAGAGTAGAGCGCAGAAGTCCATAGAATCGCAGTGTATGTCCGAAAAGTCATAGCTACCTGATGCTAGCCCAAACCAACAGAATATATACAAACGAAGCATAAACAAACCTAATGTGCCGACACCGGTATTGCTGCCCATCCCAGTGCCAAGCAGGACATACTATAGCACAGTACATAGCGAAACTCCACCGAATTCAAATGTACAGCACAAAAGTTACAGCCATTCTGTCCAAAATTACCCTAACCCGCCCTAACCGAAAGTGACCTGTCTAAACATAGCGTGCGAAGGACACAATTGCTGGCCTTCCCAGAACCCAGCTGAAAGCATTAGAGCACAGTAGGGCGCAGAAATCCACCTAACAGCAGATTACAGCGTTAAAGTCGAAGCTATCCACCACAAACCTAGCCAACCGAAATATTACCAAACGTAACATATTTTAGCCTATCGTGCCGCGACCACAATGGCTAGCCCCCCGGAGCCAAGCAGAACAAATTAGCGGAGAGTGGAACGTAGAAATCCATTGAATGGCAGTGTAGATAAGAAAAGTCACTAATATCCAAACCTAACCCAAACCCACAGAAGACAACCGAACATAGCCAGCTCAAACTATCGTGCCGAGACCTCTATTGCTGCCCACCCCAGAGCCATGCAGGATATACTTGAGCACAGTGCAGCGCAGAAATCCACCGAATAACAGTGTACATCGCAAAAGTTAAAGTTACTCTTACCAAGCATAGCCTGACCCAACCTATTAGAACGTAACATGACTCGTCATAACGTGCCGAGGCCACTATCCTTGGCGTTGCCAGAGCCAAGCTGAGAATATTAAAGCACTGTAGGTAGCAGGAATCCACCTAAAAGCAGACTATAGCACCAAAATCAAAGCCATCCTCTCCCAACATAACCAACCACAGCATTACCAGACGTATCACAACTCAAACTAACATGCCGAGACCAATACTGCTGGCCTCACTACAGTCAAGCGGAACACGTTAGTGAAGAGTAGAACGCCTAAATCCATATAATCGCAGTGCATATCTGAAAAGTCAAAGCAACCCAAGGCTATGTGAAACCAACAGTGCATAGCCGAACATAGCCTAACTAAACTAAGCCTGCAGAGACCGCTATTGCTGCCCGCCACACAGCCAAAAAGGGCATACTAGAGCACCGTAGTGCGCCGAAATCCACAATATATCAGTGTACAGAGCGAAAGTTACAGCTACACATAATAAAGCATTACCAAACCCAGCCAAACCGTACGTAACCAGATTCAGCAAAACCTGCAGAGGCCGCCATTGCTGGAATTCCCAGAGCGTAGCTGAAGATGTTAGAGCACTGTGTGGCGCATGTATGCACCGAACAGCAGACCGTACCACTAAAGTCAAAGCTATCCTTTTCTAACCTAGCCATCTGTAACATAGCCTAACGTAACCTAACCCAAACTTACTTGCCGCGACCACTATTGCTGGCCTCCCAAGAGCCAAGCAGGACATGCTAGAGCACAGTAGATCGCAGAAATACAACGAATAGCAATCTTCAACAGAAAGTTAAAGCTATCCTGTCCAAACTCATCCAAACCCAAGCGAACTAAACGTAACCTGACACAACATATCGTGCTGACAGCGCTGCTGCTGGCCTTCTCAGAGCGAAGCTGAAAATATTAAAGCCCTGTAGGAAGCAGATATCCACTTAATAGCAGACAATGGCACAAAAATTGAAACTATCCTCTCGCTACACAGCCAACCGTAACACAACCAAGCGTAACCCAACTAAACCCAACGTGTCATGACCTCTATCGCTGGCCTACCCAGAGTCAAGCTGAACTCATTTGCGGAGAGCAGAACACAGAAATCCATAGAACCTCAGTGTATATTAGTAAAGTCTAAGATACCCAAACCTAACCCAAACCAACGGAACATAGCCGTACGTAACTTAACTCAGCCCAACGTTCCGCGACCACTATTGCTGGCCACACCATAGTCAAGCGAAACACGTTAGAGGAGAGTAGAGCGCAGAAATCCATATAATCGCAGTGTATATCTTAAAAGTCAAAGCTAGCCAAGCCTAGCACAAGCCAACAGAACATAACCAATCATAGCATGACTCAGCTTAACGTGCCCAGACCACTATTGCTGTCCGCAACAGAGCCAACCAGTATATACTAGAGCACAGTATAATGCCGAAAACAGACATATATCAGTGTACAGAGCGAAAGATAAAGCTACACAGAATAAAACGTAGCCAAACCGAACCTTATCTTATGCAACGTGATTCAGCATAACCTGCAGAAACCACTATCGCAGACTTTCCCAGAGACAAGCTGTAAACTTTAAAGAACCGTAGCGAGCAGAAATCCACCTAACAGCAGGATATAGCACTAAAATACAGATATCCTCTCCTAACCTAACCAACAGTAACATAACCAAACGTCACCTAACTGACCCTAACAGAAATTCATGGAATCGAAGTGCATCTCAGAAAATTCATAGCTGCTCAAGCGTAACCCACACAAACAGGACATACACAAACATAGCCTAACAAAACCTCACGTTCCGAGGCAGCTATTTCTGCCCTCCCCAGAGCCAAGCTGGAGATAATAGGGCACAGCAGAGCGTAGAAATTCACCGGATAGCAGTATACAGCGCAAAAGTTAACTCTATACTTGGCAAACTTATACAGAAACAACCTAACAGAGCATAACGAGGCACATCATAACGAGCGGCGACCACAATTGCTGGCCTTGGCAGAGCCAAGCTGAAAATGTTAGAGCAGTGTGGGGCGCAGAAATGTACCTAATAGCGCACTACACCACTAAAGTCATTACCCTCCTCTCCTAACAAAACAAAACTTAACATAACCAACCGTAACCTAACACAACCTAATGCATCGCGAGAACCGCGGCTGGCCTCCTCAGAGCCAAGCAGACCACGTTCGTGGATAGTAGAACGCAGAAGTCCATAGTATCGCAGTGCATATCGGAAATGCCAGAGTTACCGAAAGCTAACATGAACCAACAGAACCTAAACAAGCATAGACTCACTCATTCTAACGTGCGGAGACCGCCACTGCTGCCCTTCACAGAGTCAAGCAGGACACACTAGAGCACAGTAGAGCACAGACATCCACCGAATTGCAGTATACAGAACAAAAGTTGAAGCTATCCTTACAAAATTTAGACTGACCCAACCTAACCGAACGGAACATGACACAATGTAACGTGCGGAGGCCACAATGGTTGGCCCTCCCAGAACCAAGCTGAAATCCTCCTAACAGCAGACTATAGCACAAACGTCAAAGCCACCCTCTCCTAACGTAACCAATCGTAACATAATCAAACGTAACATTTCTCAACCTAACGTGCCGCGACCACTATTGCTGGCCACTCCGGAGCCAAGCAGAACAAACTAATAGATGGCAGATCGCAGATATCCATATATTCGCAGTGTACATCAGAAAATTCAAAGCTGCCCAAGCCTAACCCAAACCAATGGAAAAAATCCATATGTGGCCTGACATAGTGTAAAGTGCCGAGACCGCTGTTGCTGCCCTCTCCAGAGCCACGCAGGACGTACTAGAGCGCAGTAGAGCCCAGAAGTATACCGAATATCAGTGTACACCACAAAAGTTAAAGCTATGCTTACCAAAAGTAGCCTAAACTAACCTAACCGGACATAGCATGACTCATCATAACGTGTCCAGACCGTCCTTGCTGGGCTTGCCAGAGTCAAGCTGGAAGGGTTAGAGCGATGCAGAGCGCAGAAATCCTCCTAATAGCTGGCTATAGCACCAAAGCCGAGGATATCCTCTCCCAACAAAACCAATCTTAACATAACCAAACGAAACCTAACTCAGCCTACCGTGCAGCGACCACTACTGGCGGCGTACGCAGAGCCAAGCAGAACATACTATTGGATAGTAGAGGGCAGAAATCCAAAGAATCGCAGTGCACATCAGGAAAGTATAAGAAATCCGAACCTAACCCAAACAAACGGAACACGACCAAACATAGCATAACTCTGACCAGCGTGCCGAGACCGCTATTGCCGCCATCCCCAGAGCCAAGCAGGACATTCTAGAGCACAGCAGATCGTTGAAATCCACATAACAGCAGACTATAGCACCGAAGTCAAAGCTATCCGCTCCTAACCTAACCAACCGTAACATAACCAAAGGTAACGTAACTCAAGCTAACGTGCCGAGACCGCTGTTGTTGCCCTCCCCATATCGAAGCTGGACATACTAGAGCACAGTAGAAACCAGAAGTACACCGGACAGCAGTGTATGACACAAAAGTCAAAGCCATCTTAACCAAACGTAACATAACATGACCTACCGAAGCGTAACCCAGCACAAACTAACATGCCTGTGCCACTATTGGTGACCTACACAGAGCAAAGCAGAACTTATTAGAGCACAGTAGAGGGCAGAAATTCACCGGATAGCAGTGTATAGCGCACGAGTCGAAGTTATCGTATCCCAACCTAGCAAAAGGTAACAAAGCCAAACGTAACATAATTCAAAGTAACGTGCCGAGACCACTGTCGCTGTGCCTCCCAGTGCAGAGCAGATCATATTAGAGCACAGCAGAGCGCAGAAATTTTCCGAATATCAGAGTATAACACAGGTGTCAAAGCCATCCTGACCAAACATAACGAAACCTAGCATAACGAAACGTAACCAGACTAAACCTATCGTGCCATGACCGCCGTTGCTAGCCGCCGCAGTGTCGAGTAGGGTATAGGAGAGCAACCAACTGCAGTAAAATCCACCGAATAGTAGTGTATAGCGCAAACGTCAAAGCTATCGTATCCTATCGTAGACAAACGTAACATAAACAGACGTAACCTAACACTGTATAACGCGCCGCGGGCACTATTTATGGCCTCCCAAGATCAAAGTATAGGAAATTAGGTAACAGCAGAGCGAAGTAATCCACCGAATAGCAGTGTATAGCACAAAAGTTAAAGCTAACCTAGCCTAACCTAACCCAACATAACTTAACCGTCCGTACCCCAACCCAACGTAACGTGCCTGGTCCACTGTTACTGAGCTCCCCAGAGCCAACCAGGATATACTAGCGCGGATTAGAGCGCAGAGATCCGGCGCATTGCAATATGAAGTAGGTAAGTAGAAGGTGTCATAACAGCCTGACCTAACATAACA
>NW_016910387.1:8965-9899 GCF_001483705.2 Eufriesea mexicana
CAAGCAAAGATGACCTTGCCAAACGTAAGATAACACATCCTGGCGCTCCGCTGCCACTATTTCTGGAAATCCCACATCTAGTAAGGGAATATTAGATCATAGTAGAGCGCAAAAGTTCACCGAATAACTATGTACAGGGCATACGACACAGCTATCCTGTCCTGACCTATCGAAACGAAGCCAGTCCGAATGCAACATAACCCAATCTAACATGCCGAGGCCGCTATTGCTGGAATACCCAGCGCAAAGCAGAGAATGTTAGAGCAGAGTAGAGCACAGAAATCCACCGAATAGGAGTGTATAGCACAAAAGTCAAAGCTACCATATCCAAACCTAACGAAACCATAACTACCCTAACGTAACATAACTCAACCGAACGTGTCACGACCACAATTGCTACGCTCCCCAGAGACAACCGGATGATAGAAGAGTAACGCAGAGCGCAGTTATCGACAGAATAGCTGTGTATTGCGCAAATGTCAAAGCCATCGTGACAAAACCAAAACTGACCTGACCTAACCGAACGAAACCTGACAAAACCTAACGTGCCTATGCCACCATTGCTGATCTACCCAGAGCAAAGCTGAACACAATAGAGCAGAGTAGAGCGCAGAAATCCAGCGGATAGCAGGGTATAGCACAGAAGTACAAGCCATCCTATTTTAACCTAACCAAACCTAGCATAGTCAAGCGCAACATATCTCATCCTAACGTGCCCAGAGCACTACTGCTGGCCTCCCCATAGTCAAGCAGAGCATATTAGAGCACAGTAGAGCACAGAATACACCGGTATAGCAGTGTATAGCACAAAAGTCAATGCTATCCTCTCCTAACGTAACCAAACGTAACATAACCATATGCAACATAGCTCAGCCTAACGTGCCGAGACCGCGACTACTGCCCCCCCCCCGGGAGCAAGCAGCACATACTTGAA
>NW_016910387.1:11017-11322 GCF_001483705.2 Eufriesea mexicana
CTAATCTAACCGAACGTATCTCAACCTATCGTGCCGCGACAGTTATTGCTGGCCTCCCCGGCGTCGAGCAGAGTTTAGTAGAGCAGTCTGGAGCGCAGAAATTCTACGTATAGCAGGGTAAGGCGCAAAAGGCATAGCTATCCATACCAAACCAAGACTAAGATAGACTAACCAAACATAGCGTAACTCAAGGTAACGCGCAGAGACCACCATTTCTGGCCCCCCAGAGCAAAGGCGGTCATAATAGGGCACAGTAGAGGGCAAGAATCTTCCGAATAGCAGCGTACAACACAAAAGTCAAGGCT
>NW_016910387.1:20453-39274 GCF_001483705.2 Eufriesea mexicana
CTGCACACTGCTCGACTCTGTGGTCGTCAGTAATAGTTGTCTCGGCACGATAGGTTTATATAGTTTACGTATGGTTATGTTACGTTTGGTTAGGTTACTATAAGGTAGCATTGACTTGTGTGCCATACACTGCCATTCGGTGGGTCTCTGAGCACTTCGTTGCTCTAATATGCTCTCCTTGGCTCTGAGGAGGACAGCAATACCGGCCTCGACACCTTATGTTGTGTTAGGCTACTTTCGGTTGGGTGCGTTTCGGACTGGTCGGGTTAGGGTATTATTCTCTCTTGCGCTATACACTGCAGTGCGGTGGATTACTGCGCTCGGCTGTACTCTAGTATATTCTGCTTGGCTCTGGGGAGTCTAGAAATTGTGGTCGGCACGCTAGGTTCAGTTAGGCTACGTTTGGTTATGTTCTGAGGATTTAGGTTATGTTAGGATAGGTTTGTCTTTCGTATTGTGCACTCGTATTCGTTAGAACTCCGCGCTCTACTGTGCTCTACTATAATCTTCCCGAATCTAAGGAGGTCAGCAATAGTGGTCTATGCGCTCTGGGTTGAGTTAGGTTACGTTTGGTTATGATAAGGTTCGTTAGGTTAGCACAGAGTAACATTGACTTCTGTGCTGAACACGGATATTCGGTGGATTCCTGTGCTCTACGTTGCTCTACTATACTCTGACCGACTCTCGGATGGCCAGCAGTAGTGGTTGCCGCGCGTTTGTCGGAGTTTGGTTACTTTTGCTTACGTTTCATTAGGCTGAGTACGGTTAGGATGGAACCGGCTCTTGCCTTATACACTGCTATTCGCTGATTTCTGCGATCTACTTCCCTCTAGCATGTTCTGCTTGGCTCTGGGGAGTCTAGAAATTGTGGTCGGCACGTTAGGTTTAGTTCGGTTACGTTTGGTTAGGTTAAGTTACCGTACATTTCGCTAGGGAAGCTTTGACTTTCGTGCTATACACGGTTATTCGGTGGATCCCTGCGCTCTACTGTGCACTGGGATATCCTGCTTCTTTATGGGGAGGCCAACTGCTTTGGTCTCGGCACGTTAGTCTGAGTTATGCTGCGTTTGGTTGTGCTACGTTTGTTTAGGTTAGGATCGGATTGCTCAGACTTTTGTGCTATACACTGCTATTCAGCGGATTTCGGCGCTCTGCACTGCTCCACTATACTCTGCTCGGCTGTGGGGAGGCCAGTAGGTGCGGTCTCGGCATGTTACTTTGAGTTACGTTGCCTTCGGTTATGTTACGACTGGATATGTTAGGAAATGGCAGATCCACCCTTTGTGCTAAACACCATTATTCGGTGGACTTCTGCGCTCTAATGTGCACGAATACGTTCTGCTTGTCTCTGAGGAGGGCAGCAATAATGTTCGTGGCACGTATGGTTTAGTTACATTACGTTTGCTTTGGTCAGGTTAGGATAGGTTTGGTCAGAGTGGCTTTGTCTTTTGTGCTGTACACTGCTATAGGCTGGATTCTTGCTTTCTACAGAGTCTAGTATATTCGGCAAGGCTATACGGAGGCCATCTGTAGTGTTCTCGGCACGTTAGGCTGAGTTATGTTGCGTATGGTTATGCTACGTTTGGTTAGGTTTGGATAGGATAGCTTTGACTTTCGTGGCAAACACTGCGCTTCCGAAGATTTCTGCGCTCTACATTACTCTAATGTACTCTGCTTGGCTCTGACAAGGCCAGCAACACTAATGTCTGCACTTCGTGCTGGGTTAAGCTACGTTCGGTCGGGTTACGTTAGCGCAGGTTGGGTGAGGACATCTTTGACCTTTGTGCTGTATATTGCTATATGGCGGCTTCCTGCGCTCTACTGTGCTCTAGAATATTCTGCTTGGCTATGGGGACAAAAGTAGTATTGCTCTCGGCACGTTAGGCTGAGCAAGCTTGCGTTTGGCTACGCTACGTTTGGTTAGGTTAGGAGAGGATAGCATAGACTTTTGTGCTATACACCGCTACTCGGTTGGTTTCTGCGCTCTACTGTGCAATACTGTATTCTGCTTGTCCCTGGAGTGTCCTGAAATAGTGGTCTAGGCACCTTATATTGAGTTATGCTTCGTTTGGTTACGTTACGTTTTCTTAGGTTAGGAGAGGACAGATCTCACTTTTGTGCTATACACTCGCTATTCGGTAGACCGCTGCTCTCGAATGTGCCCTAGTATATTCGGCTTTGCCCTGGGGATGTGAGCAACTATGGTCTAGGCACGCTAGGTTGAGCTAGGTTTCGTTTGTTTATGTTACGTTTGGCCAGGTTTGGACAGGGTAGCGTCGACTTTTGTGCTGTACACTGCTATTCGTTGGATTTCTGCGCTCTACTGTGCTCTGATATGGTCTGCTTGGCGCTGGGATGCCAGCAGTAATGGTCTCGGCACGTTAGGTTGTTTTAGGCTGCGTTTGGTTAGTTTACGTTTGCTTGGGTTAGGATAGGATAGCTCTGCCTTTTGTGCTATACACTTTTATGTGGTCGATTCGTGCGCTCTCCATTGCTTTACTATACTCTGTTGGACTCTCAGGGGGCCAGCAAGATTATTCTCTGCACGGTACGCTTAGATATGCACGTTCGGATAGGTTAGGCTTGGAGAGGTTAGGTTAGCATATCTCTGACGTTTTTGATAAACGCAGCAATGCGGTGAATTACTTCGCTCAACTGTGTTCGAGTATATTCTGCTTGACTCTAGGGAGACAAGCAGTTGCGGTGGCTGCACGTTATGTTGAGTTAGATTACGTTTGGTTAGGTTCGGTTACGTTGCGTTAGGTTAGGGTAGTTTAGACATGTGTGCTCAACACGGATCTTGTCTGGACTTCTTTGCTCCGCAGTGCTCTATCAAATACGGCTTGTGTCTGGTTACGGCGGCAGTAATGTTCGCGGCACGTTTGGTTGCGTTATATTGCGTTTGGTAAGGCAGGTTGTGTTAGGTTTGGTCAGGGCATCTCCGACATTTGGGCTATACACTGCAATGAGGGCGACTTCTGCACTATACTGTGTTCTAGTATGATGTGCTTGTCCCTGCGGAGGTCGGTAATTGTGGTCCCGGCAAGTTATGTTGGGTCAGGTGACGTTTGGTCATGTTACGTTTGATTAGGATAGGACAGGATAGAACAGACTTTTGTATAATACACAGCTACTCTGTGGATTTCTTCTCTCCGACGTGCTGTAATGTGTTTTGCGTGGATCTGGGGCAGCCGGAAACGGTGGTCCCGGCAGGTTAGGTTTAGTTGGCTTACGTTTGCTTATATTGCGTCTGTATAGGTTAGAATTGGGTACAGATACCTTGCGTACTACACACTGCTTTCCATGGATTTCTACGATATACATATCTCTACTATACTCTGCTCAACTCAGTGGAGGCCAGTAATTGCGTTCTCGGCACGTTAGGTTTAGTTAGGATTCGTTTGAGGTGGCTACGTTTGTTTGGGTTTGGTGTGGATAGCTTTGACGTTCGCGGTGAACGCCGTTATTCCGTGAATTTCTAAGCTCAACTGTGCTATAAAATATTCTTCTTGGCCCTGACGGGACCAGGAATGGTGGTCGTGGCACGGTACGTTTAGTTATGTTTCTTTTGCTTATGTTATGTTGGTTTGGGCTAGGTGTGTGTAGCGATGACATTTCTGCCATTCAACGCGATTCTATGGATTCTTGCGCTTCACCCCCTCTAGTACGTTCTGCTTGACCCTGGGGATCCCAGCAATAGTGGTCACGTCACGTTTGTTTGAGTTACGTTACGTTTCGTTTTGCTAGGGTATGTAGAGTTCGGTTTGCATGGCTATGACGTTTGTGTTATACACTGCTATTCGGTGGATTTCTGCGCCCTACTGTGCTCTAGTATATTCTGCTTAGTTATGGGGATGGCCGCAGCAGTGCCCTCGGTACGTGATTCTGAGTCATGTTGCGCTTGGTCATCGTTACGTTTGGTTAGGTTAGGACAGGATAGCCTTGACTTTTGTGCTATACACTGCCCTTCGGTGGATTCCTGCGCTCTACATCGCTGTACTATACTCTGCCCTCCTCTCTGGAGGCTAGGAATAGTAATCGCGGCACGTTAGGTTCAGTTAGAATACATTTGGTTCGGTTAGGTTTCACCGCATTAGGTTAGGATATCTTCGACTTTTGTGCTACACACTGCCATTTTACGGACTTCTGCGCACTACTGTGCGTTATCACACCCTGATCGTGTCTGGCGACGCCAGGAAAAGTGGTCGCGCCTGGATAGGTTGTGTTACGTCACGGTTGACTATGATAGCTTTGGTCATGCTTGATTGGGATAACTTAGACTTTTCAGCTATACACAGCGTTTCTGTGGATTTCTGCGCGCTACTGTGCTATACTATGTTCTGCTTGGCCCTGAGGTGTCCAGCAATAGTGGTCGCGGCGTGTTATTTTGAGCTATGCTTCGTTCGGTTACGTTACGTTTTCTTAGGTTAGGAGAGGACAGATCTTACTTTTGTGCTATACACTCGCTATTCGTTCGGTATCTGCGAGCGGCGTTGCTCTACTAGCTTCCACTTCTCTCTGTGGAGGCCAGCAACAGTTGTCGAGGCACGTTTGTTTGAGTTAGATTACGTTTGGTTAGGTAAGGTTTGGTTAGGTTTGGATAGAATAGCTTTGACTTCTGAGGTATACACAGCAATACGGTCGATGCTTGCGCTTTACTTTTCTCTAATATGATCTGCTTGGCGCTGTGGATGCCAGCAATTGTGGTCTCGACACGTTTGGTTGAGATAGGCTTCGCTTGGCTAGGTTAGGCTATGTCAGGTTAGGTTAGGTTTTGTCTGACTATTGTCCTTTGCACTCCAGTGCGGCTGATTTCAGCGCCCTGCTCTTGCCGACATAACTATTGCTGCCGCCCCCATTGCCAAGCCGAACATATTAGGGGAGAGTAGATCCCAGTGGTCCACACAATGGCAGTGTATGGCACGAAAGTCAAGTATGGTGAAACCCAAACGAACCTAACCTAACCATGCGTGGACTAACCAAAACGAACGCGACGCGGCCACAATTTCTGGAGATACCAGAGCGAAGCAGGGAATATTAGGCAACAGTAGAGCGCAGAAATCCACAGGCTAGCAGTGAACAACACAAAAGTCATTGCTATCCTAGCCTAACCTAACCAAACATAGCACAGTCAAACGTACCCTAACTCAACCTGACGTGCCTAGACAACAATTGCTGACCTCCACAGAGCGAAGCTGAATATACTAGGGCGCACGAGGGCGCATTACTCCGCCGCACTGAAATGCAAAGCACAAATCTCAAGGATATCCGAACCTAACCTGACAAAACCGAAACGTAACAAACGTAGCATAACTCACATTAACGTTGCCCAGACAACCATTGCTAGCAGCAACAGCGCCACACAGAGCATATTAGACCACAGTAGAGCGCAGAAGTCCACCGAGTAGCAGTGTACAGCTCAAATGGCAAACCTGACCAATCCTAACCTAGCAATACTTAACGTAACCGAACGTAACCTAACTCAGCCTAACGTGACGTGACCTGTATGGCTGCCCCCTCAAGAGCAAAGTAGAAAACATTACTAGAGATTAGAGTGCAGCAATCATTAGAAATGCAGTGTAATGCACAAAGGTCCAAGCAACCCTATCTAAACCTGACCAAACGTAACATAAACGAACGTAACCTAGCTCCGCCTAACGTGCCGAGGTTACCATTGCTCGCCGCCCCAGAGCCAGGCAGAATGTGCGAGGGCACAGTAGAGCGCAGAAATCCACCGCATTACAGTGTATAGCTCAAAAGTCGAAGATATCCTAGCATAACCTGACACAACATAACCTAACCTAACGTAACATAACTCAGCCTAACGTGCCAATGACACTATTGCTCGGCTCCCCAGGTCCTGCACGTATGTACGAGAGCACGGCAGGGCGCAGAAATACACCGCATTGCAGTATATAGCTCAAAAGTCGAAGATATCCTGTCCTAACCTATCGAAGCGTAACGTAGCCAAGCGTAACGTAACTCAACCTGTCGCGCCGAGACCGCAATTGTTGGCATCCTCAGAGCCAAGCAGCACATATTAGAGCACAGCAGAAGGCATAGAACCAGCGAATAACGGTGTACAGTGCAAACGACGAAGCTATCCTCTCCTAATGCAGCCAGCCGTCGCATTACCGTACGTAACACGGCCAATCCCGACGCGCCTAGACCACTGTTGCTGGCCTCCACAGGGCCAAGCGGAAGGCATGAGAGGAGGGTAGATCGAAGAAGCGCATAGAATCGCAGCGCATGGCACAAAAGTCACAGTTAGGCTATCCTAACGTAACAAATCGTAACGTATCCAAATGCAACCTAACTGAACCTAACGTGCTGCGACCACTTTGCTGGCCTCCCCGGAGCAGAGCCGAACGTATTAGAGGAGAGTAGGACGCAAAAGTACATAGAATGGCAGTGTACAGCAGAAAAGTCAAGGATATCCATACCTAACCCAAACAAACGTAACCCAACCAAACGTAGCCTAACTCAACCTTACGCGACAAGACCTGCATTGCTGCACTCCCAGAGGCTAGCACAATATATTAGAGGAGAGTAGAAGGCGGCATTTCATAGAATCGCAGTGTATAGTACAAAATTCAGAGCTACCCTATCCTAACATATCCAAACGTAGCATAGACGAACGTATCCGGACTGAACATAACGTGCCGAGGGCACCATTTCTGGTCTCCCCAAAGCTAAGCGGATCATACTAGGGAACAGTGGTGCGCAGAGATACACCGAATAGCAGTGTACAGCACAAAAGTCATAGCTATCTGAGCCTAACATAACCAAACGAAATGAGCCCAACCTAACGTAACGTAACTTAACCTAACGTGCGTAGACCAGTAGTGCTGACTTCCCGAGAGCGGAGCAGAGTATACTAGGACACAGTTGATGGTGTTAGTTGAAGTACAGTCGAATTTTATTCGAAAATGTGAATAAAAGTGAACTTTCCAGACAGATTACATTGCAATGCAACGGCTATAGCACGCCAATAGAATCTTTCCTCCTTCTTCGTGCAGAAAAGTTTGCTCACCACGATTATGCTCTGCTTGTCTCTGGGGGTGCCAGCAATAACAGTCTCGGCACGTTAGGTTGTGTTATACTACGAAAGGTTAGGTTATGATGGTTTGGGTTAAGTTTGGACAGCTATGACTTTCCTGTTGTACACTGCTATTCCGTGGAATTCGGCGCCCTATTGTACACTACAATACTATGCTCGAATGTGTGGAGACGAGCAATTGTGGTCGCGGTACGTCACTTTGCGTTATGTTACGCTTGGTGTCGTTACGATTTGTTAGGTTAGGAAAGCATGGCTTCAACTTTTGTGCTATAGACTGCAATTCGACGGAAATCTGCGTTCTACAGTGCTCTAGAGTGCCCTATTTTGCCCTCGAGAGGTTAGATATAGTGGTGTAGGGACGTTAGGTTGGGTTATGCTCGTCTGGTTATGTTACGCTTGGTCAGGTTGTGATAGCATGACTCTCACTGTTGCGCTATACACTGCTATTCGGTGGATTCCTGCGCCCTTCGTTGCTCTAGTAAACTCTGCTGGACTCTGGAGAGACCAGCAATGGAGGCCGTGGCACGATTGCCTGGGTTAGGTTACATTTGGTTAAGTTAGGGTAGGTTACGATTGGTTAGGATGGCTTTGACTTTTGTGCTATATATTGCTACTTGGTGGCCTTCTGCGCTTTACTTGGCTCTACCATACTCTGGTACTCACGGGGGCCAGTAATGGTGGTCTCGGCACGTTAGTCTGTGTTAGGCTGCGTATAGTTTCGTTAAGTTTGTTTGTGTTAGGTTAGGATAGATTTAATTTTCGTGGTGTACACTGCTCTTCGGTGGATTTCTACGCCCCACGCTGTTCTAGCATACCCTGCTTAACTCTGGGGATTCCAGTAACAGTATTCTTCGCCCGTTAGATAGAGTTAGGCTACGTACGGCTACGTTACGTTTGTTTGGGTTAGGTTTGGATGGATTTGACTTTCGTGGCATGCACTGATATACGGAGGGCTACTACGCTCTACTGTGCTCTGCTACACTCTGCTTGGCCGCGGAGAGTTGATTAATTGCGTTCTCGGCACGTTAGATTCAGTTAGGCTACGTTCGGGAAGGTCCTGTTGGTCTGTGTTAGGTTTGGGCAGCTTCGACTTACGTGGCGTAAACAGTTGTTCGGCGGATATCTGCGCTCTGCAGTGTTCTGGTATGTCCTGCTTGGCTCTAGGGAGGCCAGCTGTAGCGGCCTCGGCACGTTAGTTTGATGTAGATCACGTATGGCCATGTAACGTTTGGTTAGGTTAGGATATGGTATCTTTAACTCTTGTGCTATACACCCACATACGGTGGATTTCTGCACTCTACATTGCTGTAATATGCTCCGCTTGCCTCTGGGGAAGCCAGCAATACAAATCTCGTCACCTCATGTTGAGTTATGGTACGTTCGGTTAGATTAGGACAGGACACGTTGGGCCAGTATTTCTTCTGCTTTTGTGCTATACACTGCATTGCGGTGGACCACTGCGCTCTACTGTGCTCTTGCATATTCTTCTTGGCACTGGGGAGGCTAGCAATAGTGGTCTCGGCACGTTTGGTTGAGATAGATTACGCTTGACTATGTTAGGTTATGTTGTGTTAGGCTACGATAGCTCTTACATTTGTGCTTCGCAATGCTATTGTATGGACCTCTGAGCTCTTCTGTGCGCTATCACGCTCTGCTTGTCTCCGTTGGCGCCAGGAGCAGTGCTTCCGGCAGGTTAGATTGAGTTATGTTACATTTGGTTAGGTAAGGTTATGTTAAGTTTGGTAGGATGGATTTGACTTTTGTTATATTCACTGCTGTTCGGACGATTTCAGCGTTCTACATTGCTATACTATACCCTGCTCGACTCTCGGGAGGGCTGCAATGGTGGTCTCGGCACGTTAAGTTGTCTTATGTTATGTTTGTGTATGTCACGATTGGTTGAGTTAGGAGAAAATTGCTTTGACTTTTGTGCTGTACACTGTTACTCGGTCGACTTTTGCGCTCTACTGTGCTCTTATATGTCCAGCTTGGCGCTGTGAAGGCCAGCAATAGTGATCTCGGCACGTTTTGCTGACTCCGGTTACGTTCAGTTATGTTGGGTTGGGCAAAGTTTGGTCGGGGTAGCTTTAACTTTTATGCAGTACAGTGCTGTTCGGCGGATTTCTGCGCTCTACTGTGCCCTAGTATGTCCTGCTTGGCCCTGAGGAGGGCAGCAATAGCGGTCTCGGCACATGAAGTTGAGGCAGGCTATCTGTGGTTATGTTCTGTTTGTTTGGGTTAGGCTCGTGTAGCTTTCACTTTTCCGATATACACAGTGATTATATCCATTTCAGCAATCTACCCTTCACTAGCGTGTTCCGCTTGAAACTGGGGAGACCAGCAATTGTGGTCGCGGCAAGTTATGTTGAGTTGCGTATCGTTTGGTTATGTTAAGGTTGGTCAGGTTTGAAGAGGGTAGCTTTGACCTACCTGCTGTAGTCTCCGATGAGGAGGACTTCTGAGTACTACAGTGCTGTAATGTTTCCGGCTCGGCTCTGGGAAGGACAGAAATTGCGGTCTGGGCATGCTAAGTTGAGTGAGGTCACGTTCGGTTTGCTTGGTTTACGCTAAGTTTGGAAACGATAGCGTAAACTCTTGTCCTGCACGCTGCCGTTAGGTGGATTTCTGGGCTCCACAGTGCTCCAGTATGACCTGCTTGTGTCTGGGTGGGCAGCATTGGCAGTCTCGGCACGTTACGTTGTGTTACGCAATGTTTGGCTGTGTTCCGTCTTGTGCGGGATAGGTTTGGGTAGCTTAGACTGTTCTGATGTACACTACGTTTCCGTGGATCTCTGCGGTCTACTCTCCGCTAAAGTGTTCTGCCTGGCTCTGAGGAGGCCAGCAATGGTGCCCGCGGCACGTTACGTTCAGCACATTTACGCTTGGTTATGTCATGGTTGCCTATGTTAGGAGAGGATTGCCTTGACTTTAGTGCTATATTCAGCTATAATGTGGATTCCTGCGCCCTGCAGTGCTCTAATACCTTCAGCTTCGCTCTGGGAAGGCCAGCAATAGTGATCTCGGCTCGCTATGCTTGGTCGGGTTACGTTCGGTTAGGTTGGGTTAGGCTAAGCTTGATCAGGATAGCTTTAGCTTTCTCGCTGTACACTGCAATTCGGTGGACTTCAGGACTCTACTGTGCTTCAGTATTTACTGCTCGCCTTGGCGGTGGACAGCAATGGCGGTCTCGGCACGTTGGGTTGTGTTAGGCTACGCTTGGCTATGACCTGTTGGTGTGGGATAGGTCTTGGTATGTTTGATTCTTCTTATATACACTGCCATTCTATGGATTTCTATGTTCTACTGCCCACTAGTGTGCTCTGCGTGGCTCTGGGAGACAAGCAATAGTGTTTGCGGCATATTAGGTTGAGTTACTTTACTTTCGGTTATGTTACGGATTGTTAGGTTGGGTGAGGGTCGCTTTGACTTTATTGCTATAGTCTGCCATTAGGTGGATATCTGCGCCTTCCAGTGCTTCAATATATGCAGCTCGGGCTTGGGAAGGCCAGCAATGGTGACCTCGCCACATGGTCTTGTGTCAGGTTACGTTCTGTTGGGCTGGATTATTCAATGTTTGGTTAGGCTAGCTTAAACTTTTGTGTTATACACTGCTTATCGGTTGATTTGTGCACCTTGCTTTGCCCTAGTATGTCCTGCTTGGCTCTGGGGCTGGCAGCAATCGTGGTCTCGGCACGTTAGTTGGAGCAACGCCATGTTTGCTTATGTTCCGTTGGTTTGGGATAGGCCTGCGTGGCACTGATTTATTTGATACGCACAGCGATTCTATGGAATTTTGCGTTCTCCACTCCACTGTTGTGTTCTGCTTGACTCTGGGGAGCCTGGCGGTAGTGGTCGCGGCGCGTTATGTTGAGTTGGGCTGCGTTTGGTAATGTTACGATTGGTCAGGTTTGGAGGTGGTGGCTTTGATTTTAATGCTGTAGTCTGCTATTAGGACTTCTGAGCACCACAGTGCTGTAATATTTTCAGCTTGGCTCTCGGAAGGACGGAAATAGTTGTCTGGGCACGTTATGTTGAGTCAGGTCCCGAAAGATTATGTTGTGTTAGGCTAGGTTTGGAAAGGGTAGCTTTAACTTTTGTTCTGCACACTGCCGTTAGGTGGAATTCTGCGGCCCACGGTGCTCTAGTATGAGCAGGTTGACTCTGTGCAGGTCAGCAATGCCGGTCTCGGCACGCGAGGTTGAGATAAATTACTTACGTTCACGGTACGCTTTGCCAGGTTAGGAAAGGGTATCTCCAACCTTTGTGCTACACACAGACATTCGACGGATTACTGCGCACCACATTGCTCAAATATGCTCTGCTTCCCCTTGGGTAGGCTAGCAATAGTAGTCTCCGCGACTTATGTTTGGTTGGTCTGCGCTCGGTTAGGTTAGGCTAGGACATGTTGGATTTGGATACCTTCCACACATGTGCTACAGGCAGAAGTGCAGTGGCTTCTTGCGCTCTACTGTGATCCAGTAAATTCTGCTTGGCTCTGTCGTGCCAAGCAATAGTTGTCTCGGCGCATGAGGTTAAGTTATGTTACGTTTGCTTATATTACGTTTGAATAGGTTAGGATAGGATAAAGTCCACTTTCGTGCTCTACATTGCTATTCAGTGGATTCCTGCGCCCTACATTGCGCTGCTATGTTCTGTTCGACTCTCGGGATTTGAGGAATAGTGGCCGCGGCACGATAGGTTGTGTCACGTTACGTTTGGTTTGGTTAGGTTAGGCTATGATTGGTTAGGGTAGCTACGACCTTCGTGCTATACTCAGTTATTCGGTGCATCCCTGCCCTGCACTGTTCTCTACCCTAATCTGCTAGACCCTGGGGGGTGAGCAACAACATTGGTCGCGGAAGGTTATATTGTGCTTGTCTACAATAGGTTACGCTACGTTAGTTCGTGTTAGGATGGGATATCTTTCAAGATTCTGCTGTATACTGCGATCCGATGGATTTCTGCACCCTGGCCTCCTCTAATAAGTTCTGCTTGGCTCTGTTGAGGACTGCAATGGTGGTGCTGGCATGATAGGTTCAGATTGGTTACGTTTTGTAATGTTAGGCTACGTTTGGTAAGGCTGGGATAGCTATGACTTTTGTGCTAAGCACTGCAATTCTACGGACTCCAGCGCACTATTGTGCGCTATCACACTCTGCTAGTCTCCGGGGACGCCAAGAATAGCGTCGCGGCAAGTTAGGTTTATTCATGCAACGTTTGGTTAGGCCAGGCATGGATATGTTTGGTCGTAATAGCTTTATCTATTACGCTATACGCTGCTATTCTGTATATTCCAGCGTAGTACATAGCTCTGCTATACTCTGCTCCGCTCTAGTGATGCCAGCAATGATGGTCCGGCACCCCATGTTGAGTTACGTTACGTACGTTTATTTTACGTTTGGTCAAGTTTGGAGTGGGCAGCTTTGACTATTTTGCCATACAGTGCTATCCGGTGTATTTCTGCACTCTACATAGCTCTACCCTGCTCTGCTCTACTCGAAAACCGGGAGGGTAGTGATATTGGCCCTGGCACGTTAGGTTCTGTTAGGTTACGTTCGGTTAGGCTACGCTTGGTTAGGATCGCTTTGACTTTAGTGCTATACACTGGTATTCGGTGGATTCCTGCCCGCTACTGTGCTCTACTCTAATCTGCTTGGCCCTGTGGAGGCCAGGAATTGTGGTGGCAGCGAGTTCTGTTGAGCTTGCGGTGTCTCGTTAGGGTATGTTAGCTTGGGTTAGGTTTGTGTATCATACACTTTCCTGCTGTACACTGCGATTCTATGGATTTCTGAGCTCTACGCTTCTCTAATATTTTCTGCTTGGCTCTGGGGAGGCAAGCAATCGTGGTGGCGGCACGTGAGGTAGGGATTGGCTACGTTTGGCACTGTTACGATAGGCTAGGCTTGGAGAGGATAGCCATGACTTTTGTACCATGCACAGCCACTCTGTAGATTTCTGCGCTCTGCTGTCCTCTAGTATTTTCTGCTCAGCAATGGTGGTCGTGGCGCGTTGGGTTGTGTTAGGTTACGTACAACTACGTTACGTTTGGTTAGGTTAGGATAGGATAGCTTTGACTTTTGTGGCATACAAAGATATTCGGTGGATTTCAGCACTCCACTGTGATCTGATATTATCAGCTTCGCTCTGGAGAAGACCACAATTGTGGTCTCGGCGCCATATGCTTTGTTACGCTACGTTTGGATGGTTTAGGGTAGGTTTGGTGAGGTTAGGTTAACACTCCCCTTGTGCTTTACACTGCAACGCCGCGGATTTCTGTGATCTACTCTGCTCCAGTTTATGCTGCTTGTCTCAGTGTAGGTCAGCAGTAATGGTGTAAGGCGGTTAGGTGGAGTTAGGTTACGTTTCGTTATGCTATGCTTGGTGAGCTTAGGCTTTCGTGCTATACACCGCTATTTGGTGAATTCCTGCGCTCCATTGTGAACTTATATGCTCTGCTTTGCTCTGGGGAGGCCAGTAATAGTGTTCTTGCTTGGTTAGATTGGGATAGGCCACGTTTGGTTAGGTTACATAAGCTATAGTTCGGTTTGGATGTCTTCGACTTTTCTACTATACACTGCGATTATACGGATTTCTGCTCTCCACTCTCCTCTAATACGTTCCGTCTGGATCTGTGGTGGCCAGCAATAGTGGTCGCGTCACGTAAAGTTGAGATATGTTACGCTCGGTTACGTTGCGATTGGTTAGGGCAGGAGGTGCTAGCTGTGACCCTCGCGCTATACACTGCTATTCGGCGCATTTCTGCGCTCTACTGTATTCTGTTATGTTCTGTTTGGCACTGGGGAGGCCAAAAATAGTAGTCTCGGCCCGTTAAGTTTCGTTAGTCTACGTTTGGATATATGTTAGGTCTCTTTGGGATATGATATACCTGACTTCTGTGCTATACGCTGCTTTTCGGTGGCTCTCTGCGCTCCACTGTGTCCAAGTATACACTTCTCGGCTCCGGAGATTCCAGCAATAGTCGTCACGGAATGTTAAGTTAAGTTAGGATACGCTACATTATATTACGTTTGGATAGGTTAGGACAGGATAACTTTGACTTTTGGGACATACACTGCTATTCTGCCGATTTCTGCAATCTACATAGCTCTACTATACTCTGCACGACTCTGGGAGGGCCAGAGATAGTGGCCGTGCTACGAAAGGAGGGGTAGGTTACCTTTGGTCAAGTTACGTTAGGTTAGGGCAGTAGTGGATAGCTTCGACTTTCGTGCTATACTCTGCTATTTGGTGGCCTCCTGCGCTCTGCTGTGCTCTAGTATATTCTGGCTGGCTATGCGGAGGCCAGCTGCGGTGGTCTCGGCACGTTAGTCTAAGTTACGTTGTGTATGGTTACGTTACGCTTGGTTAGGTTAGGATAGGTAATGTTTGGTTGGGATGGCTCTGACTTTTGTGCTATACACTGCTATCCGGTAGCTTCTGTGCTGTGCTGTCCTCTAATATGTTATGCTTGGCTCTGTCGATGCTAGCGATGGAGGTCTCGGCTAGTTAGTTTTAGTTACTCTACGTTCGGTACGGTTGGCTTAGGCCAGGTTTGGTTAGGATATCCATCACTTTTGTGGTGTACATTTCTATCTTGCAACATTCTGCGCTCTGCTCGGCTATACTATACACGGCTGGATTCTCGGGAGGCCAGCAATAGTGGTTGTGGAACGTTAGGTTTTGTTAGGCCACTTGTGGTAATGTCACAATTGGTTTGGTTAGGACAGCGCAGCTATGACTTTTGCGCTATACACCGCTATTCGGTGGGTTTCTAGGCTCTACATTATTCTAGTGTAACTTGTTCGACTCGAAAGATGCCAGTAATTGTAGACTCAGCACTTTGGTTTGAGTTAGGCTACGTTGGTTTGGCTAAGTTCGTTTGTGTTAGTTCTGGATAGCTTTGAATCTTGTGCTGTACACTGCTATACATTGAATTTCTGCGCTCTACTGTGCTGTGCTACGTTCTGCTTGTCTCTGGGGGGGGGGGGGGGTGGCAACAATGGTGGTGTCGGCAAGCAAGTTTGAGTAAGTTTACGCATGGCTTGGCCATGTTCGTATAGGTTTGGTTAGGATGGCTTTGACTTTTATGCTATACACAGCTATTTGGTGAGTTTCTGCGCTCTACAGTGCACTAGTTTGCTCTGATTTGTGCTGGGGAGGCCAGCAATAGTGATCCCGGCACGTTAGGTTTTGTTATGCTGCTTTCGGTTAGGTTACGCTTGGTTAGGTTAGGATATGATAGCTTCCATTTTGGTGCTATAAACTGCTATTCGGTCGATGTCTACCATCTACGCTGCTCTAATGTGCTCTGCTCTGTGCTGGATATTCCGGCAATGGTGCTGTAGGCACGTTAGGTTGAGTGAGGTTTCGTTTGGTTACGTTACGTTTGTATGGCTTAGGCTTGGATAGATCCGACTTTCGTGGTAGAGGCTGGTATTCGGTTGATTTCTGCAGTCCATTGTGCTCTAGTATGTTCTCCTTGCCTCTGGGGAAGCCAGTAATAGTGGTCGCGGCACGTTAGGTTTAGTTACTCTACTTTTGTCTAGGTTAGGTTAGGCAACGGTTAGGTTAGGATATCATTGACTTTTGTGCTATACATGTCTGTTCGGTGGCTTTCTACGCTCTGCTGTGCTCTATTACACTCTGCTAGACTCCGGGGATGCCTGCATTAGTGGTCACGGAGCGGCAGGTTGCGCTGGTATACGTTTGGTGGTGTTATGATTGGTTAGGTTAGGACATGATAGCATTGACCTTTGTGTTGTACTCCGCTATTCGGAGGATTTCTACGCTCTACACTACACCACTGTACCCTGCTCGAACCTGGCGAGTCCAGTAATTGTGGTCTCGGCCTGTTAGTTTAGGTTAGGTTACGCTTGGTTACGATATGTTAGTCTGCGATTGGTGCGGATATATGTGACTTTCGTGGCGTAGACTGTTGTTCGGCGTATTTTTGCGCTCAACTGTGCTCTGGCATGTCTTCTCTGGGTCTCGGGATGCCAGGAATAGTGGTCTCGCCACGTTAGGTTGAGATAAATAATGTTTGGATATGTTACGCTTGGCAAGGTTAGGACAGGTTAGCTTTTACTTTTATGCTACAAACCGCTGCTCGGTCGGTTTCTGCGCTCTAATGAGTTCTAGTATATTCTGCTTGTCTCTGTGGAGGCCGGCGGTATTGGTCTCGGCACGTTAGTCCGTGTTAGGCTACATTCGGTAATGTTAAGATTGGCTGGGTAAGGATAGGGTAGCTTTAACTTTTGTGCTGTACACCGCCATTCGGAGGACTTCTGCGCTCGACCCTGGGGGGGGGGGGGCGGCGCCAGTAATTGCGGTCGCGGTACATTAGGTTGAGTTATGTTTCGTTTTGTTACGTTTGGTTGGGCTATGTTTGGTTACGATTGCTGTGACCTTCGTGCTACACATTGTTATTCGGTGGATACCTGCCCTACACTGTGCTACACTGCAATCTGATTGGCCCTGTGGAGGCCAGCAATAGTGGTCGCGGCACGCTACGTTGAGTTTGCTTTGTCAGATTAGGGTAAGTTAGTTTGGGTTAGGCTTGTGTATCTTCCACTTTTCTGCTTTACACTGCGATTCTATTGATTCCTGCGCACTACTCTCCTCTAATATGCTCTGCGTGGCTCTGTGGATGAGAGCAATAGTGGTGGCGGCCAGTTAGGTAGGGTCTGGTTAAGATCTTTTAAGATACGGCTGGTTAGGTTAGGACAGGATAGTTAAGACTTTTGTGCGATAGACTGCTATTAGGTGGATTTCTGCGCTCTACATTGCTCTACTATACTCTGAACGCCTCTGTGGGGCCAGTAATAGTGGTCCCGGCACGTTTGATTCTGTCAGGCAACGTTTGGGCTGGTTATGTTTCTTTGGTTATGCTTCGATAGATATGATGTTCGCGGTATAAACTGCTATTCGGTGATTTCTGCGCTCTCCTGTTCTCTAATGTGTTCTGCATGGCTCTGGGGACGACAGCGATACTGGTCTCCGCACGTTAGGTTAAGATATGTGGCGGTTTGTTATATTACGTTTGGATGAGTTAGGACATGATAGCTTTGACTTTTGTGCTATACACTGCTATTCGGTTGATTTGTGCTCTCTACTGCCCTCTAGTGTGATCTATTTGTGCCTGTGGACGCTAGGAATGGTGCTCTCGGCACGATAGGTTGAGTCATAACGTACAACGTTCGGGTAGGTTAGGTTTGGTTAAGTTCGAATAGGATGGTCTTGACTTTTTTGCTCTACACTGCTACCCGGTGGGTTTCTGCTCTCTGCTGTGCTCTAGTATACTCTGCTTGGCTACGGGGAATCAAGCGATAGTGGTCTCGTCACGTTAGTTTAAGTTAAGTTGCGTTTGGTCACATTTCGTTTGGACATGTTGGGATAGCATATCTGTGACTTTCGTGCTGTACACTGCTATTCGACGTATTTCTACGCTCCACTGATATCTGACTTGTTCAGCTTGGCTCTGGCGATGCCAGAGATGGTGGTAACAACGTGCTATTATGTGTTATGTAACGTTCGGTTAGGTACGGTACGATTTGGTTATGTTAGGATATCATTGACTTTTCTGCGACACTGTGCTATTATATGTCCTTTTCCGCTCTACTTTACGTTAGTATGTTCCACTTGGCAATGGGGAGGCCAGCAATTGTGGCCGCTGCACTTTGGATTGAGTTAGTTTACGTTTTGTTATGTTACGATCGGTTGGGTTAGGAGAGGGTAACTATGACTTTTGTGCTATTCAGTGCTCTTCGTTGGATTTCATCGCTCTACTGTGCTCTAGTATGTCCTGCTTGGCACTGGAGAGGACAGGAATAGTGGTCTCGGCTCGTCAAGTTTAGTCAGTCCACGTTCGGTTAGAAAAGGTTGGTTGGTTATGTTGGGGCATATTTGACTTTTGTGCTGTTCGCTGCAATTTGGTGGCTCTCTGCGCTCTGCTGCGTCCTTGTATATTCTGCATGGCTATGGGAATTCCACCAATAGAGGTCTCCGCACGTTAGGTTTAGTTATTGTACGTTCGGTTATACTACGTTTAGATGTGTTTGGAGAGGGTGGATTTGACTTTTGCACTATACACTGCTATTCGGTGGACTTCTACTCTCTACATTGAACTACTATGCACTGCTCGACTCTGGGGTGGCCCACAATATTGGTCCCGGCAAGTTAGTTTCGTTTAGGCTACGTTTGACTATATTACGATTGGTTAGTGTAGGAGGTAATAGCATTGGCTTTTGTGCTATATACATCTGTTCGGTGAACTTCTGCGCTATGCTCTGCTCTAATATTTTCTGCTTGGCTCTTGGGATGCCAGTAGTACTGGTCACGTCACGTTACGCTGTGGTATGCTACGTTATTTTGCGTCGTTGTTGATTAGGTTAGGAGTGGCTAGGTATGACTTCTGCGCTGTGCACAGCAATGCGGCCGGTTTCTGTGCTTTACTGAGCAGCAGTATATTCTGATTGGCTCTGTGGAAGTCAGCAATAGTATTCTAGACCTTTAGGTCAGGTTATGTTACGTTTGGCTATGCTATTCTTTGTTAGGTTAGGCTAGGGTAGCTATGACTTTTGTACAATAAACTGCTATTCGGTGGATACCTACGTTCCGCAGTGATCTGATATGTTCAGCTTGGCTCTGGGAAAGACCACAATAGTGGTCTGGGCACCTCATGCAGTCTTAGGCTGCGTTTGAGTTGTTTAGGCAATGTTTGGGTTGTTTATACTACGTTCGTGTTGTTTAGTCTACGTTTTGG
>NW_016910388.1:0-516 GCF_001483705.2 Eufriesea mexicana
GAATCTATAGCATTGCGATGGTTACAGTTTGCCAACAGAATCTTTCCGCCTTAATTACGCAAGAAGGATAACTCACCACGATATTAGTTGAAAATGTCTGTAAAATCGAAACTGCCAGGCACATTCCACATCATTTCAAAGGATATAGCACGCCAAAAGGATCTTTCCTCCATACTTATTCAAGGAAGTCAGCTCACCTCGATATTAGTTGAAAATGACATTAAAATTGCACTTTCCAGCCAGATTCTACAGCATTGCAATGGTTATAGTTTGCCAATATAACCTTTCCTCCTTGTTTATGCAAGAAAGTTAGCTCACCACGATATTAGTCGGAAATATTAGTCGAAAATGTCAATAAAATTGAACTATAGAGCCGGATACTGCAGCATTGCTATGGCTATAGCAGGCCAAAATGATCTTCCCTCCTTGTTTATGCAAGAAAGTTAGCTCTCCGCGATATTAGTCGAAAATGTCAATATAATTGAATTTTCCAGCCAGATTCTGCAGCATTGCAAT
>NW_016910389.1:0-4214 GCF_001483705.2 Eufriesea mexicana
CTAGAACACAGAAGAGCGCAGAAATCCACCGAATAGCAGTGCATAGCTCAAACGTCAAAGTCAATTCTACCAAACATAACCTTCCCTAACCGTATCGAACGTAGCATAATCCAACAATACGTGCCTCGACCACTGTTGCTAGACACTCCAGAGGCAATCAGAGATCAGTAGAGCAATGCAAGGCGCATACGTCTGCCAGATAGTAGTGCATAGCGCAGAAGTCATAGCTACCCTACCCAAACATAATCAAAAATAGCAACCAATCGTACGCAAACTAAACCTAACGTGACGAGAGCAGCATTACTGGTCTCCACTAAGTCGGGGAGGGTTGAGTAGAGCTATGTAGAGTGCTTGAATCCAATGAATTGCAGTGTATAGCAAACAAGTCAAATCCACTCTATCCTAACCTATCCAAACGTAGTATAAACAAGGCTAACGTAACTTAACCTACCGTGTCGAGACAACCATTGCTGGCCTCCCCAGAGGAAAGCCGAATATACCAGAGCACAGTAGAGCGCAGAAAGCCCCGAAATTGCACTATATTGCACAAAAGTCAAGGAAACCTTTTCCCAACATCACCAATCCTGGCCTAACCAAACGTAGATAAACTAAACCTAACGAGCCGAGCCCACTATTTCTGGCCGCCCATCGCCAAGCAGAGCATGCTAGAGGAATGTATAGGGCACACATACACCGAATAGCGGTTTGTAGCATAAAAGTTATAAATATACATTCTAACCTAGCAATACGTAACACAGCCAAACGCTATATATCACAACCTAACGTGCGGAGACCACTATTGCCGGCACACCCAGAGCCAAACAGGACATAATAGAGCACAGAGGAGTGCAGAAATCCACCGAAAAGCAGTTTATACCACGAAGGGCAAAACTATCCAAACCTAACACAAACCAATATATCCTAACCGAACGTAACCTAACTCAACCTAACGTACCGCGGGCATTATTACGGGCCCCCGAGAGACGAACAGAGTATAGTAGAGCAATGTAGAGTGAAAAAATCCACCCAATAGCGGTGTGTAGCGCAAAAGTCAAAGCTACCTTCTCCTAACCTAACCAGCCGTAACATTACCAAACGTCGCCTAACAAAGCCTACCGTGCCACGACCGCTATTGCTGGAATCCGCAGAGCCAAGCAGAATAAACTATAGAACAGTTGAGCGAAGTCGTCGACCGCAATGCCGCGAATATCACAGAAGTCGAAGATATTATGACCAAACGTTGCCTAACATAACCTAACCAAACGTAACATAACGCTCCCTAACATGACGCGACTGCTGCTGCTGGCGACCCTGGAGACAAGCGGAATGTGATAGAGCACGTAACCTAACTCAACTTAACGTGCCGAGACCACTATTGCTGCCCTCTGCAGAGTTGAGCAGAAAATTTGTGAGTGGAGTAGAGACCACAAATCCGTAGAATCGCAATGTATAGCACAAAATTCGAAGCTAACCAAACCTAACCTAACCAAACGTATCATAGCACAAAATAACGTATAGCGACCACTGGTGTTGGCCTCCACACGCCAACCAGAATGTTGTAACGCACAGCAGATCTCAGGTATCCGCCGAGTGACATAGTATAACACAAAGGTCAAAGTATCCCACCCTAAACTATCCAAAGGTTACATAACCAAATGCAACCTAACTGAACCTATCGTGCCATGACCACTATTGCTGACATCACGGGGGCCGAGCAGAGCATATTAGAGGTGAGTAGAGCGCAGATATCTATACAATCGCAGCGTACAGCAGAAAAGTGGAAGCGATCCAAACCTGACCCAAACGAACATTACCTAACCGAATGTAGCCTAACTCAACATAGCTTGCTGCGGCCACGATTACTGGCCTCACCAGGGCCAAGCAGAATATAGCAGTAGAACGCAGTAGAGAGCAGTAGAACGCAGTAATCCACCGAATAACCGTGTATAGCACGAAAGTCTGAGCAATTCTCTCCGAACATAACCAAGCGTAGCATAACTCAACCGAATGAGCCGAGACAACTATTGCTGGCCTCCGCAGAACCAAGCGGAATACAATAGAGGAGAGTAGAGCGCAGAATTCCACAGCATTGCGGAGTATATCACTTAAGTCAGAAATATACCAACCTAACCTTACCACATTAAACCTAACTAAACGAACACTAGCAAAGCCTAAAGGGCCTAGACCACTACTGCTGGCCTACTCACACCAAAGCAGAAAGTATTTGAGCACAGTAGAGCGCAGGTATCAACCGAATAGCAGAGTGCAGCACAAAGGTCAAAGCCGTCCTATCCCAACCTACGCTAAAATAACCTAACAAAGGCAAACGTGCCATGACTCAAACCAACGTGCCACGACCACTATTGCTGGCATCCCCAGAGTCGAACAGAGTATAGTAGCGCAACGTAGAGAGCAGAAATTCACTGAATAGCCGTGTACAGCACAAAAGTCAAAGCTGTCATGTCCTGACGTAAACAAGCATAACGTATCCAAACGTAATATAACAAAACCTACCGTGCCGAGATCAATATCGCTGACATCCCCAGACACAAGCGGAACATATTATTGAATAGTAGAGCGCAGAGGTTCGCCGAACGGCAGAGAATAGCACCGAAGTCAAAGCTATCCTATTCTAACCTATCCAAACGTAATATAACCAAACGTATCATTCCTTAAATTAACGTGCCGAGACCACTATTGCTGGCCTCCCCAGAGCCAAGCAGAATGTACAAGAGCACAGTAGCGGGCATAAATCCACCGAATAGCGGTGTATAGGGTAAAAGTCAAAGATATCCTAACCTAACGTAGCCAAGCGTAGCATATACAACCGTTACATATATCAACCTAACGTGCCTAGACCACTGTTTCTGGCCTCTCCAGGGCCAAGCCGAAAATACTAGGGCGCAGTGGAGCGCAGACATCCACTGAACAACAGTTTATACCCCGAAGGGCGAAGCCAACCTCTCCTAACTTAATCAAACGCAACATGCCCGAAACTAGCGTAACACAACCTATCGTGCCACGAAAACCATTTGTGGCCTCCCCAGAGACGAGCAGATTATAGTAGAGCCAGGTGGCGCGCATAAAGTTACCAAATAGCAATGTATAACGCAAAAGTCTAAGACAACATAACCTAAATTGCCATAACCAAGCATAAGCAGACGTAGAATAACTAGACCTAACGAGCCGGGACCTCTACTTCTGACCTGCCCAGATCCAAGCAGGACATATTAGGGCGCAGTAGAGCGCAGAAATCCACCGAATAACATTGTATGGCGCAAAAGTCAAAGCCATCCTGACCAAACCTAACTTAACATAACCTAACCAAACGAAACATAACCCAACCAAACGTGCCGCGACCACTGTTGCTCGCATCCCGAGGGTCCAGCAGGGTGTAGTAGAGCTATGTAGGACGTAGAAATCGACCGAAATGCAGTTCATAGCACAAAAGTCGAAGCCATCCCAACCGAACCTAACCGAACCTAGCCTAACCAGACTGAACATAACTCAACCCAACTTACCGCGACTATATTTCGTGGCATCCGCGGACACAAGCAGAGTGTGATAGCGCACAGTAGGGCGCACACATCCATAGAATCGCAGTGCGAGGCAGAAAAGTCAAAGCTACCCAAACGTTACACATGCCAACGTAAACTTACCAATCGTAACCAAACTCTACATATCTTGACGCGGCCACGATTTCTGGCCTACCTAGGGCAAAGCAGTGCATATTAGAGCAGAGCAGATCGGAGGAATCCACAGAAAGGCAGTATGTAGCACAAAAATTGGAGGCACCATATACCAACACTGCCAATCGTAACAATACCAAACGTAGACAAACTGAAACAAATGTGCCGCGACCACCACTGCTGACCACCCCGGAGCCACGCAGAACATATTAGAGGTAAGTAGGGCGCATAAATCCATATAATCGCAAAGTACAGCAGAAAAGTCAAAGATATCCAAACCTAACCTGACCAGACGTAGCCAAGTCTAACGTATCATACCGCGACGTAACGTGCCGCGACCAATATTGCTGGCCTCCGCAGGTTCTAGCAGATTAGAGTAGAGCGCAGTGGAAGGGCAGGAATCCACCGAATAACTGTTATAGCATGGAAGTCGAAACTACCCTAATCAAACATAGCCTAACCAAACCTTACCGAACGTACCCTAACTCAACCAAACGTGCCGCGACCGCTATCGCTCGCATCCCG
>NW_016910389.1:5130-6139 GCF_001483705.2 Eufriesea mexicana
CGCGCCACGGCCGCTATTGCTGGACCCACGAAAGCTAAGCAGGGTGTAGCAGAGCAACGTGGAACGCTGCAACCTTCCGAGCAGCAGTGTATATCACAAATATCAGATTCATAATGACCAAACATAGCCATACCAAACCTAGCAAACCGTATCATAACTCAACGAAACCTGACTAGAGCGCTATTCTTGGCGTCCATTGTAACAAGCAGAGTGTGGTAGCTGACAGAAGACCGCAGAAGTACATAGAATAGCAGTGTGTAGCACAAAAGTCAAAGCAATCGTGACCTAACGCAACGTAACGCAACATAAGCATGCGCAACGTAGCTTAACCTAACTTGCCGCGACCACTATTGCTGTCCTTCCCAGAGCACAGCGGTAAATATTAGAGCACTATAGAGCGCAAAATGCATCTAATAGCAGTTTACAGCACAAAAGTCAAGGCTATCCTCTTTTAACCTAACTAACCGTATAATAACCAAATGTAACGTAGCTCAACCTAACGTGCCGCGACATCTATTGCTGGCCTCCTCCGCGTCAGGCAGAACACAATAGTTGATAGTAGATCGCAGAAATCCAAACAATCGCAGTGTATATCGGGAAGGTCAAAGCTACCCAAACCTAACCTAAACAAGCAGAACTGAGAAAAACATAGCGTACCTCAAGCTGACGAGCCGAGGCCGCCATTGCTGCCCACCCCAGATCCAAGCAGGTCACACTAGAGCTCAGTAAACCGCATAAATCCACCGAAAAGCAGCGTACAGCACAAACGTTAAAGTTACCCTGACCAAACTTAGCCAAACCCAACCTAACCGAAAGTAACTTGACTAAACATAACTTGCCGAGGCTACTGTTTCCGGCCATCCCACAGCCAGGCTGAAAGTGTTAGGACAATGTAGGGCGCAGGAATAGACCTATTAGTGGGCTATAGCACTAAGGTCAAGACTACTCGCTCCTAAGCTATCCATTCGTGACATAGCCAAACGTAACGTAGCAAAACGTAACGAGCCGC
>NW_016910390.1:0-8681 GCF_001483705.2 Eufriesea mexicana
ATGACCTGCTTGTCTCTGTTTGCGCCAACAACAGTTGCCTCGGCACGTTAGTGTGGGCTATGCTACGTTTGGTTGGGCACTGTTAGGCTATGTTTCTTCAGGATACGTTCGTCTTTCGCGCTATACGCTGCTATATGGTGGGTTCTTGCGCTTTACATTGCTCTGCTATACCCTGCCCGATCCTTGGAAGGCCAGCAATAGTGGTTGCTGCACGTTAGGTTGAGTTACGCTACGTTTGTGTATGTCACGCTTGGTTAGGATAGGAGAGGATAGCTGCGGCTTTTGAGTTATACACTACCATTCGGCGGATTTCTGGACTCCACTGCTCTCTAATGTGTTCAGCTTGGAACTGGGAATGACAATAACACTCGTATCGGCAAGTTATATTGTGTTAAGCTACGTGTGGTTAGGTTAGGGAAGGTCGGTATACGGTATCTTTGACTTTTGTGCTTTACACTGCAATACGGCCGATTTCGGTTGTCTACTGTGCTAAGGCATATTCTCCTTCGCACTTAGGCGGTCAGCAGCAATGGAGCAGGCACGTATTCGCACTTAGGCGGTCAGCAGCAATGGAGCAGGCGCGTTACGTTGAGTTAGGTACGCTTGGTTATGCTATGCTTGGCTTGGTTAGGCTAGGATGGCTTTGACCTTTGTGCTATACTCAGCTATTCGTCGGATTTCCGCGCACTACTGCGCTCCAGCGTATTCAGCTAGGCACTGAGTATATCAGCAATAACGTTCTATGCACGTTAGGTTTAGTTACGTTACTTTCGGTCATGTTATGTTTGCTTTCGTTTGGCAAGGATAGCTTTGACTTTTGTGCTGTGCACTTCAATTCGTTTGTTTTCTGCGCTTTACGCTGCTCTATTGTGCTCCGACTGGCTCTGGGGGCCAGCAATAGTGGTCTCGTCTCGTCAGTTTTAGCTATGGTACTTTAAGTTATGTTAGGATAGAATCCTCGGTTCGGGTAGTTCTGGCTCTCGTGCTATACACTTCTTTTCGGCGGGTTTCTGCACTCTACTGTGCTCTAGTACATTCTGCTTCGCTCTGGGATGGTAAGCAACAGGGGCCTCTGCACGTTAGGCTTAGTTATGTTATGCTTGCTTATGTTAGGCCAGGATATATGTGACTTTTGTACTATGTACACCTGTTCGATGGATTTGTGCGCTCTGCAGTGCTCTGAAGTATTCTAGTTCTCACTGGGAAGGCCAGCAATGGTGGCGCCTTATTGATAAGTTTAGCTATACTACGTTGTGTTAGGTTATGTTTGGTTCGGTCTGGCTACGATGGCTTTGACTTTTGTGCTAAACACTGCTATTTGCTGGATTTCTGCGCTCTACTGCGCTGCAATATTTTCTGCCTAGCTCTGGGAAGGCCAGCAAAAGGGGTCCCTTGTAGTTATGTAGAGTTATGCTGCGTTCGGTTATGCTAGGTTAGGTCAGGTAGGGTTGGAATATCTACGCCTTTTCTGATTTACACTGCTATGCTGCAGATTTTTGCGCTCTGCCGTGCTCTAGTATATTCTACTTGGCTCTGGGGAGGCCAGAAATTTGTCCACGGCGCGTTAGTTTGCGTTAGGTTACGTTTGGTTAGGCTAGATTTGTTTGGGTTAGGTTGGGGTACCTTTGACTTTTGTGCTTTACACTGCAATGCGGTTTATTTCTGCGTTCTGTTCTCTCATATTATGCGCTGCTTGACTCTGTGGAGGCCAGCCATACTGTTCGCGCCACATCAGCTTAAGTAAGATAGCATTTGGTTAGGTTATGTTGTTTTGGCTTGTGTAAGGATATCTTTGACTTTTGTGCTCAACACTGCATTCCTATGGACTTCTGCGCTCTAGTGTGCTGTGTCATGTCCTGGTTGCCTCTGGGAACGCCAGCAATAGTGGTTGCTGCACGATAGTTAGGGTTACGTTACGTTACGTTAGGTTACGTCAGGATATCTTTGACTTTTGCGCTATACATTGCAATGCGGTGGATTCCTGCGATCTACTGTGCTCTAGTATATTCTGCCTGGCTTTGAGGTGACAAGCAATTGTGGTCTCGGTACGTTAGGTTGAGTTAACTTATGTTTGGTTTCGTTAGGTAAAGTTAGGTTTCGTTAGGTTGGCCTTGACTATTGTGCTGTACACTGCTATTCGGTGGACTTTGCGCTCTACTGTGGTCTAGTATGTTCTGCCTTGCACTGGGGAGGTTTGCAACGGTGGCCTCTGCTCGTTATGTTTAGTTATTCTGCTTTACATTAGGTTATGTTCGGTCAGGTTTTGTCAGGGTATCGATGACATTTGTTATGCGCACTGCTATTTGGTACATTTCTGCGCTCTACATCGTTCTGGCACATTCTGCATCTCTCTGTGGAGGCCAGCAGCAGTGGCCTCGGCACGTTAGGTTCAGCTATATTACGTTTGGCAACGTCGGGTTAGGCTTGGACAGGGTAGCATAACCTTGAGTTTTGCTCAACACACTGCTACGCTACGTTTTCCTGCGCTCAACTGTGCCCTGTAATGCTCTGCTAGTCTGCGGCGACGCCAACAAAGGTGGTCTCGGCACGTTAGATTGAGTCTCTCTGGGTTTGGCTGCGTCAGGTTGGGATGTGTTTGGTTAGGGTAGATTTGACTTTTGCGCTATATACAGATTTTCGGTCGATTTCTGCGTTCTGCATTGTTCTGGCATACCCTGCTTCTCTTTGGGGAGACCAGCAACAGTGGTCCCGGCAAGCTAGGTCGAGTTAGGTTACGTTTGGTTATGTTAGGTTAGTCTGTGTTAGCTTAGGATAGCCTTGTCTTTCCTGCTATACACTGCTAATCTATGGATTTGTACGCTTTGCCCTAATCTATTAGACTCTGCTAGCCTCTGGGGTAGCCAACCGTAGTGGTCGGGGCACGTTAGTTTGCTTTACATTACGTACGGCTAGGGGAAGTTGGGGTGCGTTAGGGTAGGAATGCTTCGACATTTGTGCTGTACACTGCTATCATACGGATTCCTGCGCTCTACTCTCCTCTAATATGTGCTGCTCGGATTTGGAGGGGCCAGATCGCGTGGTATCGGCAAGTTAGGTTAGGATACTTTGCGTTTGGTTTGGTCAGGCTGTGATTGGTTTGGGTATGATAGCTTTGATTTCGGTCTTATAAACGGCTACTCGGCCGATTTCTGCCCTCCACAGGGCTCTAGTATATTCTGTTTGGCTCCGCGGACGCCAGGAATGTTGGTCGCCGCACGTTATATTGGTTTATGTTACGTTCCAGTGGGTTAGGTTCGTTTGGGTTAGGCTAGGGTATCTTCGACTCTTCTGCTATACGCTGCTGTGCCATGGATTTATTCGCTCTGATCTCATCTAATATGTTGTGCATGTCTCAGTGGAGGCCATGAAGGATGGTCGTCTCACGTTTGTCATGTTAGGTTACGTTTGGACGCGTTTGGCTCTGTTGTGCTTTGTTATGGTGGCTTTGACTTTTCTGCTATACAGTTCCATTCCATGGACTTCCGCGCTCTGCCCTCTTCTAATATGTTCTGCTGGGCGCCCGGGGACACAGAAACTGTGGTTGCGGCACGATAGGTTGTGTTACGTTATGTTCGGTTATATTAGGCAAGGAAATGTTTGGTTTGGATATCTCTTTCTCTTGTACTACACACTTCTATTATATAGATTTGAGCGCTCTGCCCTCCTCTAACGTGTTCTGCTTAGCTACGTGGGGGCCAGAAATAGTAGTCGTGACACGTTAGATTCAGTTATCTTACGATTGGCTGGGATCGGTTGTGATGGGTTTGGTAAGGGTAGCTTTGATTTTTGCTCCACACACTGCTATATATTGAATTCTACGTTCCACTGTGGTCTACCGCATTCTGCATATCTCTGCGGATGCCGGAGGTTATGGTCGCGGCACGATAGGTTCAGTTCTGTTACGTTTGGTTAGGTTATGTTAGGATAGGTTTTGCAAGGATAGCTTTGGCTTTTGGGCTATACGATGCTATTCGGCCAATATCTGCGCTCAACATTGCTCTAGTATATGATGCTTGGCTATGGACAGGCCAGCAACAGTGGCCTCGGGAAGCTAGGCTGCGGTATGTGGCGTTTGGTTAGGTTAGGTTAGTTTGGGTCTGGTTAGGATAGATTTGACTTGATTGCTGTACACGGCTAAACTGTTGATTTCTGAGCGGAACTCTCCTCTAATATGTTCTGCTCGGCTCCGTGGATGCCACAAACAGTTCTCACGGCGCGGTAGGTTGAGTCGGGTTACGCCAGGGTGGCATAAGTTAGGTTATATTTGGTCAGGATACGTTTGACCATTGTGCTGTACACTGCTGTTCCACGGATTTCTGCGCTTTACTATTCTCTATCGTATCCACGGTGACTCTGTGGACGTCAGCGATTGTGGCTGCGGAACGCTGTGCTGATTTATGTTACGAAAGGTAGGTTAAATTTGCTTGGCTTAGGTTTGGGTAGCTAGGTCTTTTCCACTGTACACCGTTATGCTATGTATTTCTGCGCTATGCTCTTCTCTAATATGTTCTGCTTGGCACTGGGGAGGCCATTAATGGAGGCCCCGTCACGTTAGATTTGGTGAGATTACCTTCGGTTAGGTACAGTTGAGATGGGTTTATTAGGATAGCTTTGGCTTCACTGCTATACATTGCCATTCGGTAGAATTCTGCGCTCTACATTGCTCTGGTATTTTCTACTTGGCTCTCCGGAGGCCAGAGAGAGTGGTCTCGCCTCGTTAGCTTGAGCTATATCACGTCTGATGAGGTCCGGAATGTTGGGGTTAAGTTAGGGTAGCTTCGACTTTTGAACTATACACTGCTAATCTACAGATTTCAGTGCTCTACTGTCATCTAATATGCTCTGCGTGTCTCTGTGGGCGCCAGCAATGGTGGTCGCGGTACGATGCGTCTAGTTATGATACGTCCGTATAGGTAATGTTAGTTTGGGTTAGGCTAGGGTGACTTCGAATTTTCTGCTGTGCATTGCTATTCTATGGATTTCTGCGCCCTGCTCTCCTGTAATATGTTCTACTCGGATCTGCGGAGGACGGAAGCAATTGTCGCGGCACGTTAGGTTGTGTCAGGTAACGTTTGGTTAGGTTAGGTTACGTTGGCTTATGTTAGGACAGATTTGAATTTTTTCCTACACTCGGCTCTTTTGTGGATTTCTGCACTCTACTGCCCTCTATCGTGTTCAGTATGCCTCAGGCGACGCCAGCAATAGTGGCTGCGGCACGCTTTGTTGAGTTACGTTACGATCGCATAGGTCAGGTTAGTTTGGCTTTGGTGGGTATAGCTATGCCTTTCCTGCTATACAATTCTACTCTAAGGATTTCTGCGCTATACTATTCCCTAATGTGTTCCGCTTGTCTCGTGGGAGGCTATAAATAGTGGTCGAGGCACGTTATGCTGAGTTATGTTACGTTCGTGTAGGTTACGTTTGCTTGAGTTAGGTTATGGATGCTTTGACTTTTCTGCTATACACTGCTATTATATGGATTTGTGCGCTCTGCCCTCCACTAATGTGTTCTGCTTGGCTACGTGGAGGCCAGAAATGGTGCACGCGGCACGATAGGATGAGTTAGGTAACGTTTGGTCCTGATGGGGTAGCTTGGGTTAGGCTCGGATAGCGATGACTTTTGTGCTGTACACTGGTATTCGGTGGATTTCTGCTCTATTCTGTGCCCTAGTATGCTCTGCCTGGTTCTGGGGTGTCCAGCTATGGTGGTCTCGGCACGTTAGGTTGAGATAGTCAACGTTTGTGGATGTTACGATTGGTTTGGTTTGTAGAGGATACCTTGGACTTTTGTGCTGTCCACTGTAATTCGGTGGACTTCTGCGCTCTACTGTGCCCTAATATGTTCCGGCGAGCTCCGAAAAAGCAAGCAATAGTGGCCACGGCAAGTTACGCTGGGATATGCGTTTGCTTGAGTCATGTTGCGTTTGGCTAGTTAACGTTTGTTTGCGTTAGGTTTGGATATCCTTGACTGTCTTGGCATTGAATGCTATTTGGTGAATTCCTGCGCACTGCTGTGCTCTACTATATGCTGCTCGACTCCGGGGGCCAGCAATAGCGGTCGCTGCACGTTACGATGGGTTAGGCTACGTTCGGCTCTGTTACGTTTGGTTAGTCTACGAGAGGGTATCTTTGACTTTTGTGCTGTACCCTGCTATGCGGTGGTTTCCGGCGCTTCAGCGCGATCTGTTATGTTCAGTTTTGCTTTGGAAAAGGCAGCAATAGAGGCATTGGCACGTTATGCTGTATTATGCTACGTTTGGATCGGTTAGGTTAGGTCAGGTCAGCTTAGGGTACCCCTGACCTTTGTGCTATACACTGAAACGCCGCCGATGTCTATGATCTTCTGTGCTGTAGTATATTCCTCTTGGCTCCGAGGAAGTCAGCAATAGTGGTGTAGGTAGGTTAGGTGGTGTCAGGTTACGCTTGGTTATACCTGGTTTGGTTAAGTTAGGACAGGACAGCTTTGACTTTTGCGCCGTGCACTGCTACTCGGTGGATTTTTGCGCTCTACTGTGATCTAATCTGCTCCGCTTTGCTCTATGGAGGCCACAAGCGGTGGATGCGTCGCGTTACATAGAGTTAGGCTACGTTTTGTTAGGTTAGATTTGTCTGGGCTAGGATAGGATATCTTCGACCTTCGTGCTGTACACTGAAACACGGTCGACTTTTACCTTCTACAGTGCACGTGTGTGCTCTGTTTGGCTCTCCGGAGGCCAGGAAAACAGTTCGCGGCACGTCAGGCTGAGTTAGATTGTTTTCGGTCTGCTTAGGTTATTTTGGGTTAAGAGAGGGTAGCATTGACTTTTGTACTCAGTGCAGCTATCCTATGGACTTCTGTACTCTACTCTGCTCTATTGTACCCTGCTTGTCCCTGGAGAAGCCAGCAATGTTGGTCTAGGCGCATTAGGTCGGGTTAGGTTACGTTTGGCTATGATACGTTTGGTTTGGTTAGGCTACGGTAGGTGCGGCTAATGTGCTATACACTGCTATTCGGAGGATTTCTCAGCTCTTCTTTGCTCTACTGTATCCTGCTCGTCTCTCGGGTGGCCAGTAATGGTGGTCTCGCCACGTTGGGTTGAGATATGCTACGTCTGGTTTGGTTAAGTTAGCCATGGTTAGGTTCAGATAGCTTCGATTTTTCTGCTATACACTGCCATTATATGGCTTTCTGCTCCCTACTGTCCTCTAATACGTACCGACTGGCTTTGGGGAGGCAAGCAATAGCAGTTGTGTCGCGTTAGTTGTACTTATGGTACGTTTTGGACATATTTCGTTTGGACAGGTTAGGAGAGGGTAGCTTTGACCTTTGTGCTACATACTGCTTTTCGGTGGATTTCTATGCTCTACTGAGCTCTAACATGCTCTGATTTGCTCTGAGGAGTCCAGCAATAGCGGTCTCGGCACGTAAGGTTAAGTTATGCTACGTTTGGTTAGATTATGTTAGTATGCGTTTGGTTCGCATAGCTTTGTCTATCGTGGTATTCACTGCTATTCGTTAGATTTCTGCGCTCTACATTGCTCTAACATACTCTGCTCGACTCTGGCGGTGGGGCCAGCAACAGTGGTCACGGCAAGAAGGTTTGGGTTAGGTTACGTTTGGTCAGGTCTGTTTGGGTTATGGAAGGGGCGAGTAGCTTCGACTTTTGTGCTGTACTCTGCTTTTCGGTGGACTTCTGAGCTCTACTGTGCTCAAATATCTTCTGCTGGCTCTGGGGATGACAGCAATAGTGGTCTTGGCAATTTAGGTTGAGTTAGGCTACGTTCGGTTGGGTTGTGTTTGCTCAAGTACGGCTTCGATATCTCTGACTTTTGTGCTGTATACTGCAAAGCCGCGGATTCCTGCGCTCTATTGTCCGCTATTAAATTCCGCTTCTCTCTGTGGAGGCCAGAAATAGTGGTGTCAGCCAGATAATTTAAGTCTGGTTACGTTTGGATTGGTTGGGTTTGGCTAGGTTTGATTAGGGTCGCATCGTCTTTTGTGTTTTACACTGCTATTCTATAGATTTCGACGCTCCATTCTCATCTAATACGTTCTGCCAGGCTCTTGGGAGGCCAGCATCTGTGGTTTCGGCACACTAGGTAGAGATATTTTGCGTTTGGCTTTGTTGAGTCAGCTTAGATTTGGATAAGGTAGCTTCGAATTTTCTACCATGCACTGCTTACCTCTGGATTTCGGCGATATACTCTCCCATAGTATGCTCTGCATGCATCTGGGAGCGTCAGCAGCAGTGGTCGCACCACGTTACGTTGAGCTGTGTTACTTTCGATAAGTCTAGATTAGTTTGGCTTAGGCTTCGGAAGCTTTGGCTTTTCTGCTATACACTGCCATTCTAGGGATTTCTGAGATCCGCTCTCGTCTAATATGTCCTTCAGGTCGCCCGGCTGGCCAGAAACTGTAGTCGCGGCATGTTAGGTTGGGTTACGTTACGTTCGGACGCGTTAGGTTAGGATAGGTTTGGTGAGGATAGAGGTCACTATTGCTGGCAACCACAGAGCAAGCCAGAATATACTAGAGCACAGCGGAGCGCAGAAATCCGCCGCACTGAAGTGTAAGGCGCAAAGGTCAAAGGTACCCTAGCCTGACCGGACATAACCTAACCTATGCAAAGGCAGCCTATCCAAACCTAATGTGCCGAGGCCTCTGCCCCCAGAGACAAGCAGATCATATTAGAGCACAGTAA
>NW_016910391.1:0-597 GCF_001483705.2 Eufriesea mexicana
GTCGTTTCTACCCTATCCTAGCCAATCCGAGCATAACGCATGCAAACGCTGCATAATCCAACCAAACGTGCCGAGGCCACTATTGCTGGCCTCCCCAGGGCCAAGCTGGACTTGTTAGAGCAATGTAGAGCGCTCAAATCCACCGAAGATGGGTGTACACCACAAAAGTCGAAGCTATCGTATCCTAATCTAACCAAACGTAACATAACTAAACGTAACCTTATTAAACCCAATGCCCCGAGACTACTATTTCTGGCATCACCATGGCCAACAAGAATATACCAGACACCAGTAGAGCGTACGAATCCGCCGCATGCAGCGTATGGCACAAAAGTCAAAGATATCCAATCCTAACCTCTCCAACCCTAATCTAACCAAACGTAGCCTATCTCAACGTAACGTGCCGAGACCTGTATTGCCGGCACCCCAAGAGCCTGGCAGGAAACGTTTGAGCACAGTACAGCGCAGAAATCCTCCGAATAGCCGTGTGCAGCAAAAAAGTCAAAGCAATACAATCCTAACCGAACCAGTCGTAACAAAGACAAACGTAACCTATCTCAAACTTTCATGCCGCGAACATCATTGCAGGCCTCCCAG
>NW_016910391.1:1442-4386 GCF_001483705.2 Eufriesea mexicana
AACATATTACAGCACAGTAGAGTGCAGAAAACCATAAAATCGCAGTGAATCGCACAAGAGTCGAAGCTAACCTATGCTAACCTAATCAAATGTAACACAACCGAATGTCGCCTAACCCAAACTAACGTGCCTCGAGCAAAACTGCTGGCCTCCCTACAACAGAGCAGAACACACTAGAGGCGAGCAGTACACCGAAAGCCACCGCGATGCAGTGTATATCACAAAAGTCGCAAATGTTCTAACACAACCTGACCTAACCTAAGCAAACCAAACTTAACGCTACTCAATCTAACGTGTCGAGACCTCTATTGCTGCCTTCCTCAGAGCCAAGCAGGACTTATTACATGAGAGTAGAGCGCAGAAATCCATAGAATCGCAGTGTATAGCAGAAAAGTCAAAGCCATTCAAGCCTAACTCGAGTAAATATAACCCAACCAGGTGTAACATAATACAACATAGCGTGCAGCGGCTACCGTTGCTGAAATCCACAGGGCCCAGAAGATTATAGTAGAGCAGAGTAGAGCGCAGAAGTGCACCGAATGGCTGTCTAAAGCACAAAAGTCCATGATATCTTATAATAACATATCCACACGTAATGTAAGCAAAGGTAACACAATTTAACCTAACGGGTCGAGGCCACCGTTGCTGGACCCCGCAGCGTCAAGCAGAGCATGGTAGAGCAATGAAGGGCGCAGAAATCCACGGAAGAGCAGTGTATAGCTCAAAAGTGAAAGTAGCCCGATCCAAACATAACCATTCGTAACATAAGCAAGCGCAACCTGCCAAAAACTAACGTGCCAACGCCGCTACTTTTGTCTTCCCAAGCGCGAAGCGGAACATACGAAAGCACAGTAGAGCGCAGAAATCCGCAGCATTGAAGTGTAGGTCACAAAGTAAAGGGTATCTACACAAAACCTGACCTAGCATAAGCTAACAAGCGCAAACATGCCCAAACCAACGCGCATAGCAGCCTACAATTTCTGACTCCCAGTCGCCAAGCTGGGCATATTAGCGGATAGTAGAGCGCAGAGGTCCATAGAATGGCCGTGTATAGCACGAAAGTCAAAGATATCCTAACCTAACCCGAACAAACCTAACGTAACCAAGCGTAACCTAACACAGCCTATAGCGCGGCGGCCACTGTTTCTGGAATTACCAAAGAGAAGCAGGGAATATTAGACGCCAGTAGGTTGCAGCAATCTAACGGAAAGCAGCGTACAGCACAAAAGTCATATCTATCCTAGCCTAACCTATCCAAGCATAATAAAACCAACCGTAACCTGATACAACCATGCGTGACGGGACCGCAATTGCTGCATTCCCCAGAGGCAACCAGGGAATAATAGAGGAAGGTAGAGCGCAGGGATTCATAGAATCGCAGTGTGTAGCAGAAAAGTCGAAGCTATCCAAACCTTGCCAATGCTAACGCAACCTAGCCAAACGTATTCTATATGCAGATAATGCACCGATACCACCAATTCTGGCCTCCCCAGATCCAAGCAGGACATATTAGAGCAAAGTAGAGCGCAGAAATCCAACGAACAGCAGTGTATAGCAAATAAGCCAAGGCTATCCTAACCAAACCTGACCTAACCTAACCAGACCAAATGTAGAATAACTAAACCTAACGTGCCGCGACCACTACTGTTAGCTGTCCCAGAGACAAGCAGAGTATGGTAGAGCGCAGTTGAGCGCAGTAGGCCAAAGAATTGCTGTGTGCAGCACAAGCGTTACAGCTATCCCTTCTTAACCGAACGTAACCTAACATAACCAAACATAACCAAACATAACCAATCCGAACGCAGCCCAACTCAACCTCACGAGCCGAGGCCTCTATTCCTGGCCTCCCCAGCACCGACCAGAGCATATTACAGCGCCGCAGAGAGCAGATATCCACATAATACAGTGTATGGCAAAAAATTCAAAGCTATCCTGTCGTAACCTAGCCAGCGTAACATAAGCGGACGTAATGTACACCAACTTGACGTTTCACGACAGCTATTGCTGGCCTCGCGAGAGCTAAGCAGAGTATAACTGGGCAATGCCAAGCGCTGAAATATTCCGAATAGCTGTGTAGAGCACGGACGTCAAAGCAAGCCTAGCCAAACCTTACCGAACGTAGCCCAGCCAAACGCAACAGAACTCAATCTAACGTGCCGAAAGAACTACTCCTAGCGTCCACAGAGGCAAGCAGAATGCGAAAGTGCACAGACGATCGCAGGAGTCCATAGGATAGCAGCGTGTACCGCAAAAGTCAGAGCCATCCTAACTTAGCACAACGTAACCTAACATAGCTAAGCGTAATCTAACACTAATTAACGTGCGGCCACAACTATTGCTGGTCTCCCGAGGGTCGAGCAGAGCATAGCAGTGAAACGTAGAGCGCAGAAATCCACCGAATATCTGTGTATACACAAAAGTCAAAGCTACCATATCCTAATCTAGCCAAACGTAACATAACCTAACGCGACATAGCTCTGGCTAACGTGCCGCGACCAATACTGATGACATGCCCATAGCCTAGCGGAATCTACTAGAGCACATCAGAGCACAGAAACCAAGCGAATATCATTGTATAGCATAAAAGTCAAATCCAACCTTACCAAACTTATCCGAACCTAACATAACCAAGCGTAAGCTAACTAAAGCAAACCTGCAGTGGCCGCTATTGCTCGCCTGCCCAGAGACAGGCAGATGGCATTACAGTAATGCAGAGCGCAGATATCGACCGAAAGGCAGTGTATAGCGCAAAAGTCAAAGCTATCCAACCCAAACATATCTGAGCCTAACGTAACGAAACGTGACGTAACCCAACCTAGCATTCCACGACCACTACTGCTGGCCCCACGAGAGCCAAGCAGAGCATGTTGCATGAGAGTACGGCGCAGGAATCCATAGAATCGCAGTGCGCAGCAGAATAATTCAAAGCTCTCCGAACCTAGCC
>NW_016910392.1:0-225 GCF_001483705.2 Eufriesea mexicana
GGCCAATGCAATACTATAGAATCCGTCTGGAAAATTCAATTTTATTAACATTTTCGGCTAACATCGTGGTGAGCTGACATCGTAGCATAATTAAGTAGGAAAGATTCTATTGGAACGCTATAGCCATTGCAGTGCTATAGAATCTACATCGAAAATTCAACTTCATTGACATTTTCGACTAATATCATTGTGAGCTAACTTTCTTGTATAAATAAGGAGGAAAGA
>NW_016910393.1:0-593 GCF_001483705.2 Eufriesea mexicana
TTGACTTTTTTTCCTGTACACTGCGTTGCGGTGTATTTCTGCGTTCCTCTGCGCTGTTATAAGTTTTGCTTGGCTCTGGGGAGGGCAGCAATAGACCCAGCGTCACGTTTAGTTGGGTTACGCTAGGTTTGGTTACGTTACGTTTGGCTATGTTAGGATGGGATAGCATTGACTTTTACGCTCTACACCGATCTCCGGTGGATTTATGCACCCTACGTTGCTCTACCATACTCTGCTCGACTTTGGGAAGACCAGCAATAGTGTTCGAGGCACGTCGCTTTAAGATATGCTTTGTGTGTTAATGTTCGGTCCGTTAGCTTAGGAAAGGATGTTACTAACTTATGCGCTGTACACTGCTATTCGGCGGATAACTGATGTCTGATATGTACAGCTTTGCTCAGGGAAGTACCGTAATAGTGGTCTTGGCACATTATGCAGCGTCAAGATACGTTTGGGTGGTTTACGTTAGGTCGGGTTCGGTTAAGTTATCTCTAATTTTGTGCTTTACACTGCGTGCCGCAAATTTCTGCGATCTGCTGCACTCTAGTATATTCTGCTTGGCTCTGGGGATGTCAGCAGTAGTGGTGTAGGGC
>NW_016910394.1:0-13328 GCF_001483705.2 Eufriesea mexicana
CTCCGCAGAGCGCAGAAATCCATCGAATAGCAGTGTGCAACACAAAAATTAAAGCTATTCTATCTAAACTTGGCCAAAACCAACCTAACCGAACGCAACCTGACCTAACACAACGTGCCGAGATCAATATTGATGGCCCTCCCGGATACAAGCTGGAAAATATTAGAGCACTCTATGGAGCAGAAATCCACGTAAGAGCAGACTGCATCAATAAAGACGTAGCTGTCCCCGAGTAACCTAACCAATCGTAACAGGACCGAACCTAATTTAGCTCATCCCATCGTGCCGCGACCACAACTGCTGGCCTCCCGATTGACAAGCAGATCATGTTGCTGGAGAGTTGTTCGCAGAAATCCATAGAATCGCAGTGTATAACAGAAAAGTCTAACGTACGCATACCTAACCCAAGCTAACTGAACGTACCCAAGCATAGCCCGCCTTAACCTAACTTGCCGAGGCCGCTATTATTGCCGTCCCCTGAACCAAGCATGACATACTAGAGCACAGTAGAGCGCAGAAATCCACAGAATAGCAGTGTACTGCACAAGAGTTGGACATATCCTGCCCAAACATACCCAACCCGGCATAACCGAACGTAAACTGACACAACATAACGTGCCGAGCACATTATTGCTGGCATTCCCAGAGCCAAGCTGAAAATGTTAAATCACTGTAGGGAGCAGAGATAAACATTATAGCAGACTACAGCATGAAAGCCAAAGCCACCCTCTCCACACATAACCAAACGTGACATAACCAAACATATCCCATCTCAACCTATCCCGCCGCGACCACTATTGCATACCTACCCAGTGTCAAGCGGAACATGTTAGGGGAGAGTAGAACGCAGAGATCCATATAATCGCAGTCTATATCAGAAAAGTCAAAGATGCCCAAGCCAAACCCAAAGCAACAGAAAAAAACCGTACATAGCCTGACACAAACTAACGTGCCGGGACGGCTGTTGTTGCCCTCCCCAGAGCCAAGCAGGACGTACTAGAGCACTGTAGAACGCGAAAATCCACCGAATAGCAGTGTACAACACAAAAGCTAAAGCTATCCTGACAAAATTTAGCCTGACCCAACCTAACCGAACGTAGCCTGACTCATCATAACGTGCCGACACCACTGTTGCTGGCCTTGCCAGAGGCAAGCTGAAAATATTAGAGCACTGTCGGGCGCAGAAGTCCACCTAATAGCAGACTGTATCACTAAAGTCCTAGCGATCCTCTCTTGATCTAAGTAATAGTAACATACCCAAACGTATTTTAGCTTGCACTGACGTGCCGCGACCACAATTACTGTCCTCACCAGGGCCAAGCCTGACATGCTAGAGCGAAGTGGAGCGCAGAAATCCACCAAGCAGCAGCGTACTGCACAAGGGTTGGACCTATCCTGACCAAACTAGCCCAACACGGCCTAATCGAGCGTAACCTGACACAACGTAACGTGCCGAGACCATAATTACAGGCCTTCCCAGGGGCATGCTGGGAATATCAAAGCACTGTAGGGAGCAGAAATCCTGCTAATAGCAGACTATTCCACTAAAGGTATTGCTGTCCTCTCCTAGCCTAGAGTATCGTAACGTAACCGAAGGTATCTTAACTTACACTGACGTGCCGCGACCACCATCTCTGGCCTCCCCAGAGCCATTCAGGACGTGCTAGAGCGCAGGACAGAGCAGAAATCCAATGAATAGCTGCGTACAGCACAAAAGTCGAATCCACTGTGTCCAAACTTTGCGTAACCCAACCTTGACGGTCGTAACCGAACTCACCATAACGAGAAGAGACTACCATTTCTAGCCTTGCCAGAGCCAAGCTGAAAATATTAGAGCACTGTAGGGCGCCGCAGTCCACCTGATAGCAGACAAAAGCACTATGGTCATCGCTATTATCTCCTAACTTAACCAAACGTAACCGAACTCAACCTAATGTGCCGCGGCCACTATTGCTGGTCTCCACAGAGTTATGCTGAAAGCGTTAGTGGAGAGTAGAACGCACATATCCATATAATCGCAGTGTTTATCTGAAAAGTCAAATCCACACAAGCCTAATCCAAACCAAAAGTACATAACCATACATAGCCTGAAACAACCAAACGTGCCGAGACCGCTATTTTTGCTCACCACAGAGACAAGCAGGTTATACTAGAGCGGAGTACAGCACAGAAATCCACCGAATAGCTGCGTACAGCAAAAAAGTTGAAGCTACTCTGACCAAACTGAGCCCGACGTGGCATAACCGTGCCTAAACTGACTCGACATAACGTGCCGAGAGCACTATTGCTGGCCTTGCCATAGCCAGGCTGGAAATATTAGAGATCTGTAGGGCGCAGTAATCCAACTAATACCAGACTATAGCACTTGAGACACAGTTGTCCTCCCCTAACCAAAAGAACCGTAACTTAACCAAACGTATCCTAGCATACACTAACGTGCCGTGACCACTATTACTGCCATCTCCAGAGCCAAGCAGAACATATTACAGGAGAGTAGAACGCAGAAAACCATGTGATCGCTGTGTACATCTGAAAAGTCAATGCCACCCAAGTCTAACCCAAACCAACAGAACATAAACAAACATAGCCCGTCTGAAATTTACGTGAGGAGACCGCTGCTATTGCACTCTAGAGAGCCAAGCAGGACATACTAGAGCACAACAGAGGGAAGAAATCCGCCAAATAGCAGTGTACAGCACAAGAGATAATGCTATCCTTACCAAACGTTGCCTTACACAACCTAGCCCAAGGTTGCCTGACTCATCATGACACGCCGAGACCATGCTTGCTGGCCTTGCAAGAGCCAAGCTGAAGATGTTAGAGCAATGTATGGCGCAGGAGTCCACATAATAGCAGAACACGGCACTAAAGGTAAAGCTATCCCCTCCTAACCTCACCAATCGTAACTTAACCAAACGTAACATAGCCCAACCTAACGTGCCGCCACCACTATTGCTGGCCTCCCCGGAGCCGAGAAAACACATTAGTGAAGAGTGGGACGCAGAAAAACATAGAATCGCAGTGCATGTCGGAAAAGTCAGAATTACCCAAACATAACCCAACCCAACGGAACATAACCGAACATAAACTTACCCCACATAACTTTCCGAGAGCGCCATTGCTTCATTCCCAGAGTCAAGCAGGTCATACTAAATCTCAGTACAGCGAAGAAATCAAACGAAGAGCCGCGTACAGCGCAAGAGTTTAATCTACACTGACAAAGCTTAGCCTGCCACAACCTAACCGAACGTAACCTGACACAACGTTACGTGCAGAGGCCACTATTGCTGGCATTCACAGAGCCAAGCTGAAAGCATTGCAGCCCTGTACGGCGCAGGAATCCACCTAATATCAGGCTATAGAGCTAAAGCCTCTCCTAACCTAACCAACTGTAACATAACCAAACGTGACATAGCTAAACCTAACGTGCCGAGGGCGCTATTGTTTCCCTCCCTGAGCCAAGCTGGGCATACTTGAGCACAGCAGAGCGCAGAAATACTCCTGATAGCAGTGTACAGCCCAAAAGTTAAGGCTACCCTGTCCAAACTTAGCCCAACCCAAGCTAACAGAACGCAGCCTGACTCACCATAACCATATCGTGCCGACACCACTGTTCCTGGCCTTGTCAGAGCCAAGCTGATAATATGAGTGCACTGTGGGCGCGGAAAACCACCTAATAGCAGATAATATCACTAAAGTCCTAGCTATCCTCTCCTAATCAAATGAACCGTAACATAGTCGATCGTATCCTAACTTGCACTGACGTGCCGCGATCACTATCTCTGGCCTCCCCAGAGCCAAGCACGACATACTAGAGCGAAGTAGAGTGCAGAAATCCACAGAATAGCAGCGTACAGCATAAAAGTTAAAGCTATCCTTACCAAGCTTACCCTAACCCAAGCTTGTCCAACGTAACCTGACTCAACATAACGTGCTGAGGCAACAATTGATGGCCTTCCCTGAACCAGGTTGAAAATATTGTAGCACTGCACTGAGCAGAAGTCCACCACACAGCAGAATATATCACTAAAGTCAAACCTGCCCTCTACTAATCTGGCCAAACGTAACATAGCCAATCGTAACGTAGCTCAACCTAACTTGCAGAGACCGCTATTGTTGCCTTCCCCAGAGGCAAGCAGGGCATAGTAGGGCACAGTAGAGCGCAGAAACCCACAGAATAGCAGCGTACATCGCAAAAGTAAAATCTGTCCTGACCAGATATTGCCGAACAGAACCTAACCGAACGTAACATATCTCAACATAACGTGCCGAGACCATGATTGCTGGCTTTCCCAGAGCCGAGCTGAAAATATTGTAGGACCGTTGGGGGCAGAAACCCACCTAATTTCAGACTGCTGCAGCAAAGTCAAACCTGACCTCTACTAACCTATCCAACCGTAACGTAAGCATACGTAACATAACTCAACCTAACGTGCCGAGACCGCTATGGTTGCCCTCCCCAGAGCTATGCAGGTCATAATAGAACACAGTAGTGGGCACAAATCCAACGAGTGGCAATGTACAGCACAAAAGGTAAACCTACCCTGACCAGACTTAGCCTGATACAACCAAACCGAAAGTAACCTGTCTCATGGTAAAGTGCCGAGACTATTATTGCCGGCCTTTCCAGAGTTTAGCTGATAATACTAATGCACAGTAGGGAACAGAAATCCACGTAACAGAAGACTATACCGCTAATGTCAAAGCTACCCTCTCCAAACCTAACCAAACGTAACATAACCAAACGTAACATAAGTCTACCTGACGTGCCGCGAAGGCCATTGCTAGCCTCCACAGAGCAAAGCAGGACACATTAGTGGTGAGTAGAACGCGGAAATCCATGGAATCGCAGTGTGTCTCAGGAAAGTCATAGCTACCCAAGCCTAACCCAAACCAACAGGGCATAACCAAACATAGCCTAGCACTAACTAACGTTCCGAGACCGCTATTGCTGCCCACCCCACAGCCAAGCAGCACGTGCTAGAGTGAAGTAGAGCGCAGAAATCCGCCGAATAGCCATGTACAGCAAAAAAAGTTGGAGCTGCACTGACCAAACTTTTCCCGACCCAACATAATCGAACGCACCTGACTCAACCTGACGTCCCGCGACGAATACTGCTGGCCTCCACAGAACCAAGCAGAACTCATTAATGTAGGGTAGAACGCAGAAATCCATAGAATCGCGGTGTAAATACGTGAAGTCGAAACTAACCAAACCAAACCCAAACCAACAGGACATAACCAAACTTAGCCTAACCAAACATAACAGTCCGATACCACTATTGCTGGCCTGCCCAGAGCCAAGCAGTACATATTAGAGTGGGTGCAGCGCAGAAATCCATAGATTCGCTGTGTATAGCAGAAAAGTCAATGCTACCCAAACCTAGCCTGGGCCAACGTACCTCAGCCAAACGAAGCAAAGCTCAACGCAACGAGCTGCGGTGGCTATAGATGGGTACCCCAGGGCCAAGCAGAATATAGTACAGAACAGTAGAGCACAGAAATCCTCCGAAAAATTGTATATACCACGAAATCCTATGCTACCCGCACATAACACACACAAACATATCCATACCAAACGTAGCCTAATTCAACCTAACGTGCCGAGACCACAGTTGATGGCCTCCACTGAGCCGAGCAGAGTGTAGTAAAGCCAAGTAAGGCGCAGAAAACCGCCACGTAGCAATATAATTCACAGGAGTCATAGGTATCACAACCTAACCATACCTAACCTAACATAACCAAGCGGAGAATGAATAGACCTAACGAGCCAAGGCCTCTACTTCTGCCTTCCTCAGAGCAAAGCAGAACATATTAGAGCAGAGTAGGGCGTAGAAATCCGTAGAATCGCAGTGCATCACACAATAGTCGAATCTACTACAACCTTACCTAACCAAGAGTTATCTAACCAGACGTAGCATAGCTCAACCGATCTTGCCGCGACTACTATTCCTGGCGTCCCGGGAGACAGACAGAGTTTGAAAGCGCACAGTAGAGCGCAGAAGTCCATAGAATAAGAGTCGGTAGTTCAAAGGTCAGAGCTATCCCCAACTAACCCAGCGTAACCTAACATATCCAAGCGTAATATAACTCAATCAAACGTGCCGCGACCACTATTGCTGGCCACCCCAGAGCCATGAAGAACACATCGGACGAGAGTAGGGCGCAGAAGTCCATATGATCGCAGTGTACAGCGGAAAAGTCAAAGATGTCCACACATATCCCATGCTAACGTAAGCTAACCAAACGTAATCTAGCTCAGTCTAGAATCTCGCCGGCACACTTTCTCGCATCAGCAGTGCAAAGCAGAGCATATTAGAGCTCACTAGTACGGAAAAATCCCCCGAATGCGAGTATTTACAACAAAAGTCGAAGCTATCACAACCAAACATAGCCAAACCAAGAATAACCAAGCGTAGCATGACAAAACCTAACGTGCCGCGAGCACTATTCCTGGCCTCCGCAGGGACGGGCAGAACATATTAGATAAGAGTGGAGCGCAGAAATCAATAGAGTGCCAGTGAATGGCAGAGAGGTCAAAGCCACACAAACCTGGCCCGTGTCGACGTATCCTAACCAAACGTAACACAACTCAACCTATCGTGTCGCGGCCGCCACTTCTGGCCTCCCCAGAGCAAAGCAGGGCATATTAGAGCACAGCAGAGGGCAGGTATCTACCGAATAACGGTGCATAGCACGAAAGTCACAACCACCCTAACCAATCTTGACCTGCCCTTACCTAACCAAACGAAACCTAACACAACATGTCGAGTCACGACCGCCATTGCTGTCCTCCCTAGAGTCGAGTAGAGTATAGCAGAGCAACGAAGAGCGCTGGAATCCTCCGAATAGCAGTGTGCAGAACAAAAGTCAAAGCTGTCCTCTTCTAACTCAACCAAATTTAACATTACCATACATAACGTACATCCGTCTAATTTGCCGAGATCAGTACAGATGGCCTCCACATATCCAAGCAGGATATACTAGAGCACAGTAGAGCGTAGAAATCCGCAGCATAGCAGTTTATATCACAAAAGACAAATTAATCCTAACCAAATTTATCGTAGCCTAACCAAAGCAAACGTAGCACAGCTGAACCACACGTGCCACGACCATTACTGCTGATCTCCCCAGAGACAAGCAGGGCACATTAGGTCACAGTAGAGCGCAGGAATCCGCCGAATAGCAGTGTCTGGCACAAAAGTCAAAGCAATCCTCTCCTATCCTAACCAACTGTGACATACACAAACGTAACATAGGTCACCCTAACGTGCCGAGACCGCTATTGCTTGTCTCCGCAGAGCAAAGCAGTACATACTAGAAGATGTAGAGCGCAGAAATCCATAGAATCGCTGTGTATAGCAGAAAAGTCATAGCTATACGAACCGAAACCACACAAGCATAACCTAACCAAGCGAATCCCAACTCAACGTATCTTCACACGACCACTATTGCTGGAACCCCAAGGCCAAGCAGAACATGTCAGGGCACAGTAGATCACAGAAATCCGCCGAAAAACTGTGTATACCACGAAAGTCATATCTATTCAAACCCATCCCAGGCGAACGTTACCCATCCAAACGCAGCCTGGCCCAACCTAACGAACGGAGCCCACTATTGCTGTCTTCCCGAGAGTCGCGCGGGGTACAGCGTAGCAATGTAGAGCGCGGAAATCCTCCGGAGAGAATTGTATAGCACAAAAGTCAAGTTCATCCTATCGTCACGTGTCCAAACGTAATATAACCAAACATAACCGAACCTAACGTAATGCGCCGAGGACACAATTGCTGAGCTCCACAGGGACACGCAGAACTTGCTGGAGTACGGTAGAGCGCAGAGGTACAACGAATTGCTGTGGACAGCACAAAAGTCAAAGCTATCCTCTCCAAACCTAGCCAGTCGTAACATTAACAAACGTATCCTAACTCAACCTAATGTGCCGAGAGAGCCATTGCTGACCTCCGCAGAGGAAAGCAGTACATATGGGAAGAGAGCAGGTCGCAGAAATCCATAGAATCTCAGCGTACATCGGAAATGTCAAAGACATCCAAACCTAACCCAAAAAAGCATAACCTTACCTAACTTAGCCATACCCAAAGCAACGTGCAGCGACCACCATTGCAGGCATCCCCAGAGACTAGCGGCAAGGAGTAGAGCACGGTAGAGGGCAGGAATCTACCGAATGACAGTGTATAGCACAAAAGTCGACGCCAACCTAACCAAACGTAGCCTGACCTATCCTAACCAGACGTAGCCGATCAAAACATATCGTGCCACGATCTCCATTGCTGGCCTCCCTGGAGTCGAGTACAGTATGGTAGAGCAACGGAGAGCGCGGGGATCCACCGAATAGCAGTTTGCAGAACAGAAGTCAAGGTTATACTATCCTATCCTAACCAAACGTAACATATCCAAACGTGACCTAACAAAACCTAACGTGCCTAGGCCACTACCACTGGCCTCACAATCGCCAAGCAGAACATAATAGCGAAGAGTGGGGCTCTGAAGTCAATAGAATGGCAGTGAATATCGGAAGAATAAAGGCTATCCAAACCTAACACATGCTAACGTAACCTGACCAAACGTAACGTAGCTAAGCCTAACGAGCCACGCCCACAACTTCTGGTATCCCCAGAGAAAAGCATGGCATATTAGAGCACAACTGATGGCAGCAATCCAACGAATAGCAGTGCATAGGACGAAGGACAAAGCTATCCTAACCAAGCCTAACATAACCAAACCTACCGAACGAAACCTACCACAACCTAACGTGGCGCGGCCACTATTGCTGGAATCCCGAGAATCGTGCAGAGCGTAGTAGAGATATCTGGAATGCAGATATCCACCGAATAGCTGTGTATAGCGCAAAAGTCAGAGACATCATCTCCTAACCTAACCAAACTTAAAATAATCATACCCGACGTACCTCAGCCTAACGTGCCAAGAGTACGATAGCTGGCCTCCGCATAGCGGAGCGGAATATACAAGAGCTCAGTGCAGCGTAGAAATCCAGAGAATAACAGTGTATAGCGCAAAAGTACGAGCCATCCTAATCGAACATGTCATAACATAACCAAACAGAACGTAGCATAGCTGAAACAACCATGCCACGACCTCTATTGCTAGCGTACCCAGAGACATGCAGAACATATTAGAGCACACTAGAGCGAAGAAATCTAGCCAGGAGCACTGCACAGCAAAAAAAGTTAATGCTACTCTTCCCTAACCAAACAAATCGCATCATATCCGAAAGTAACTTAACACAAGGTAACGTCCGAGACCAACTTTGTTGCCCTACCCAAGCCAAGCAGCGCATATTGGAGCACACTAGTCCGCAGAAGTCCACCGAGTAACTGTGTATGGCGCAAAAGTCAATGCAATCCTATCCTAACCTAACCAAACCTTGCATAACCGGAGGAAGTATAACACAACCTAACGTGTCGCGGCCATCATTCCTGACGTCCCCAGAGATAATCAGTCTGTGATAGTGCACAGTAAAGGGCAGAGGTCCATAGAATCGCAGAGCACAGCACAATAGTCGAAACTAACCTCTCATAACATAATCAAACGTAACACAGCAGAGCGTAGCCAAGCTCAGCTTAACGTGCGGTGTCAACTATTGCATGCCTCTCCAGAGCCATGCAGAACATACTAGAGCAAAGTAGAACGCAGGAACCCACAGCACTGCAGTTTACAGTGCAAAATTCAAAGATGTTCTGACCATACCTAACCATACATGACAAAACCGAACGTAACATATATCATCCTATTGTGCCCACACAACTATTGCTGACCTGCCCAGAGGGAAGCTGGACATGTTAGAGGAGAATAGAGCGCTGAAGTCCACAGGATGGCAGTGTATGGCACAAATGTCAATGATATCCTAGCCTAACCCAAACAAACCTAACCTAGCCTAGAGTAACCTAACACAAGCTAACCAGCCGGGACCACTATTTCTGGCCCCCCAGAGCAAAGCACAGGAGAGCACAGGAGTCCGTCGGATGTCCGTGTTGAGCACATGTATCAAAGCTATCATAACCAGACCCAACCAAAACTAACGAAACCAAACGTAACCGATGACAAGCTTAGGTGCCGCGACCAGTGCTGCTGGCCCACACAGTGCCAAGCAGGGCGTATTAGATCACACCAGAGCGCAGAAAATTCCCCCGAATAGTAGTGTACAGCACAAAAGCCATAGATGTCCTAGCCTAACTTAACCAAACGTAGCATAACCAAATGAGACCTAACTCCAACGAACCAGACAACACCACTCCTGCTGACCTCCACAGAGCCAAGCAGAGTGTACTACAGCACAGTAGATCATACAAATACGCGTCGTGGCAGTGCATAGCATAAAAGTCGAAGATGACCTGACGTAACTTGAAGCAACCTAACCCAAACGAACGTAGCCTAACTATTCTTAACTTGGCGAGAACACCATTGCTGGCCTCCCCAGAACCAAGACGAACATAGTAGAGCACGGCAGAGCGAAGAAATCCTTGGAATAGCAGTGTATAGCAGAAAAAGCAGATCTACCATGTCCAAACCTTACCAAACTTAACATAACCAGACGTAACCAAACTCATACTAACGTGCCGAGACCACTATTTCTGTCCTCCTCAGAGACAAGCAGAATATGCTAGAGAACAGTGCAGCGTAGAAATCGACCGCATTGCAGTGAAGAGCACAAAAGACAAAGATAGCCTGGTCAAACCTAACCTAAACTGAAGTAACTGAACGTAATGTATTTAAACCTAACGAGCGGCGGCCACTATTTAAGGCCCCCACAGAGGAAAGCAGAGCATGCTTGGCCACAGTATTGCGCAGAAATCCGCCGAACAGCGGTCTATAGCACAAACGTCAAAGCTATCCTAACCCAACCTCACCAAACGTAACCTGACCTAGCCCAACCTAACTTAACCTGACCGAGCGTAACGTAACCAATCGTAACCTAACTCAACCTGACATGCCTAGACCACTATTGCGGGCAAGCCCTGAGCCAAACAGAATACATTACAGCACAGTAGAGCGTTGAGAACAGCCGCAACGCTGCGTGTAGCACAAAATTCAATGTTACTCTAACCAAACCTAACCTAACCTAACGAACTGCAACGCAGCCAAACGTAACATAACTCAACCTAACGTGCGTCGATCGCTCTTGCCGGCATCCCCAGGATTGAGCAGAGAATAGTCGACCACAGTAGAGCGCAGAAACCCGCAGAAGAGCAGTCCATGCCGTAAAAGACAAAGTTATACAAACCTATCCCAAACAAGCAGGCCCTAACGAAACGCAACATCACTTAACCTTTCGTGCCACAGCCACTGTTGCTCTCCGTCCCGTATTCGAGCGGAGGATAGCAGTGCAATGTCGAGCACATAAATCAACCGAGTAGCAGTGTGTAGCACAAAAGTCAAAGCTATGCTCACCTAACATAGCCAATCTTGACATAACCAAACGTAACCTAACTCCACCTAACCGCCCCACACCACAATTGCTATCCCCTCCAGAGCTAAGTAGAATACACTAGTGCACAGCAGATCATGGAAGTGCGCGGGGTTGAATTGCAAAGCTTAAATGACAAAGATAACCTAATACGGACTAACCTAACCTAACCCAAAGGAACGTAGGCTAACTCGGCATAAGGTGCCGATAACACTATTGCTTCTTTCCCAGAGCCAAACTGAACATATCAGACAACAGTGGAGCGCAGATGTCCACCGAATAGCAGAGTATAGCACAAAAGTCTATGCTATCCTCTTCTAACCTAACCAATCGTACCATAAAAAAAACGTAACCTAACTCAACCTAACGTGCAGCGACCACTATTGCTGGCCCACGACAGTCGTGCAGAGTATCGTAGAACGCAGTAGAGCGCATAAATCCACCTTATAACGGTATGCGTCAAGAAAGTCAAAGATACTCGAAACAAAGCCAAACGAGCATAACTTCATCAAACGTAACCTAACTCAACCGACAGTGCAGAGACCCCTATTGCTTGCTTCGCCAGAGCCAGGCAGAGCATACTAGAGGACATTATAGCGCAGTGGTCAACCAAATAGCAGTATATAGCACAAAAGACAAATTTATCCCCTCGAACCTAACCAAGCGGAGCATACCCAAACGAAACATAACAAAACCTGACGTGCCTAGACCAATATTGCTGGCCTCCACATCGCCAACAGGAACATATTGGAGGAGAGTCGAGCGCAGAAGTCAATAGGATGCATATATATAATAAGATCAAAGCTATCCAAACGTGACCCATGCAAACATAACCCAACAAATCGTAACTTAACAAAACCTAACGTGTCGCGGCCACTATTTCTCACCACGCCAGAGCAACGCAGGGTATATTAGAGCGCAGTAGAATGGTGAAATCATCCGAATATCCGTGAACAGCACAAATGTCATAGCTATCCCATCTTAACCTAACGAATCGTAGCATTGCAAGTGTAACCGAACACAACCTAACGTGCTGCTACCACTATTGCTGGCCTCACAAGAACCGAGCAGAATATATTAGAGGATAGTGGAGTGCAGAAATCCACAGAATCGCGGTGTACAGCAAAAAAGTCAAAGATACCGAAACCTAACCCAAACTAACATAACCAGACGTAAGATAGCCATGCTCAACGTAACGTCCCGCGACAACTATTGCACGCTAGCCGGTGCCAAGCAGATTAGAGCGCAGCGCAGTGGAGGGCAGAAAACCACCGAATAACTGTGAATAGTCAAAGATAGGCTAACAGAACTTACCCTAACATAACCGAACCAGACGTAACATATCTCAACCTTGCGTGCCCCAACCGCTATTGCAGGCATCCTGAGAGTCGACCAGAGTATAGAAGAGTAATGCAGAGCAGAAGTCCATCGAATAGCAGTGTATAGCACAAAAGTCGAAGCTATCCCCTCCTTCCCCATCCACTCGTAACATAACAAAGCGTAACATACCTCATAGTCTCGTGATGCTACCACTGTTGCCTGCCTCCACAGAGCCAAGCAGAACATACTAGGGCACAGTAGGGCGCAGAAATCCTCCGAATAGCAGTCAATAGCACAAAAGTCAAAGCAATCATGACGAAACGTAACCTAACCTAGCCCAGCCAAACGAAACCTAACTCAAACAAACGTGCCACGACCGCTATTGCTGGCATCCCCAGAGACAAGAAGATGCCAGCAGAGAAATGCAGAGCGCAGATATTTACCGAACAGCTGTGTACAGCACATATGTCAAGGATATCCTAGCCAAACCTAACCTAACGTAGCCAACCCAACTCAATGTAGCGTGCCGAGACCACTATAGATGCCCCCCCCCCCCCGAGCCAAA
>NW_016910394.1:13378-23547 GCF_001483705.2 Eufriesea mexicana
TATATCCAAACGTAACACAACTTAAACCATCGTGACGAGACCATTATTGCTGGATTCCCCAGTGACAACCAGAAAATACCACAGCACAGTAGAGCGCAGAAAGCCACCGTATAGTAGTGTGTACCACGAAACTGGAAGATTTGCAGACCTAACCCAAGCAGGCGTACCTAACAAAGCGTAGCATAACTCAACCTAACGAGCCGAAACCGCAATTGCTGGCCTCGTCAGAGACCAGCAGTGCATATAAGAGAACAGTAGAGCGCACAAATGTACCGAATAGCAGTGTGAGGCACAAAAGTCAAAGCTACCCTCCCCTACCCTAACCGAACCTAACATGTCCGATCGTAACTTGACCCAACCTTTCGTGACACGGACACAAATGCTGGCATCCCCTGAGTCGAGCTGAGTATAGTAGAGCAATGTAGAGCACAGAAATCCATCGAATAGCATTGTACGGCACAAAGGTGAAGGTTAACCTGTCCCAACCTAACAAAACGTAACATAACCGAACGCAGGCTAGTCGAACCCAAACTGCCTAGACCACCATTGCTGGCCTCCCCATCGCCAAGCAAAACATATTACAGGGGACTAAAGAGTAGAAGTCCATATGATGGCAGCGTATACCACAATAGTCGAAGATAGCCGGTCCTAACATAGCCTCACCTAACGAAATGAGACGTAACACATCTGAACCTAAATGCGCCGAACACTATTGCAGGCCGCCCGCGAGTCGAGTTGAGTATAGAAGAGAACTGTAGAGCATAGAAATTGAACGAATATCAGTGCATACCGCGACAGTCGACGCCATCCAAACCAAACCACAAGTAACATAATCTAACCAAACGTAACCTAACTCGACCTAACGTGACGAGAACACTACTGCTGGCCTCCGCAGAACCAAGCAGAATATTCTACAGCAGAGTAGAGCGTAGAAATCTTCTGCATTGCAGTGAACAGCACAAAAGTCAAAGACGTCATGACCAAACCTAAAATAACTTGACCTAGCCAAACGTAATCCGACGCAACCTAACGCACTGCGGCCAGTATTGCTGGCCACCGCAGAGTCAAGCAGAGTATATTAGAACAATGTAGAGAGCAGAAATCCACCGAATACCTGTGTATAGCGTAAAAGTCAAAGCTGCCCCAGCGAAACATAACCAGACCTGACCAAGCCAAAGGTGACCTAACGCAGCCTCACGTGCAGGTACCACAGTTGCTGGCCTACCCAGAGCCAAGCAGAGCATATTAGAGCAATGTCGATCGCAGAAGTCCACCGCATAGCGGTTTATGGCATGAATTTCAACGGTATCCTCTCCCAACCTAACCAATTGTTACACAACCAAAGGTAACATATGACAATCAAACGTGCTGAGACCGCTATACTGGCATCCACAGAGCCAAACAGAACATACAGGGTCACAGTAGAGCGCAGAAGTGCAACGAAAGGCAGTGTACAGCACGAATGTCAAAGATACCGTAACCACGCCTAGCCTAAGCTAAATTACCCGAACGTAACATAATTCAACATAACGTGCAGCGAACACCATTCTTTTCATATCATGAGCCATGCAGGATATAGCAGTGCACAGTAGAGCGCAGAAGTGCACCAAATAGCGGTGTATAGCATAAAAGTCAAAGTTATACTGACCTAACCCGACCGAGCCTAACACTGCCAAACGTAATTTCACTCAACCTAACGTGCGGCGAACACAATTGCTGGCCACCTCGGAGCAAAGCAGAGAATAGTAGCACACTGTTTAGCTCAGAAATCTACAAAATCGGAGTGTACAGCACTGATGTCAAAGCCATTCATACCTAACCTTGCCTAACCTACCACAACGAAGCGTAACCGATCTCAGTACATCGTGCAGCGACCACTATTGCTGCCATCCCAGAGCCAAGCAGGATATACTGCTGCACAGCAGAGAACAGAGATCCACCTAATTGCAGTATATAGCACAAAATTCAATGTTATTCTGTCCCAACTTGACCAAACGTAGCATAACCCAACGTAACTTAACACAACCTAACTTTCCTAGACAAATGCTGCTGGCATCCCCATCGCCAAGCAGGGAATATTAGAGGAGATTAGAGCGCAGAGGTCAATAGAATGGCAGTGTATAGCACAAAAGTCAAAGCCATCCTGGCCAAACATAGCCAAACGTAACCAAATCAAACGTGACATTACTAAACCAAACGTGCCTAGACCACTGTTGCTGGTCTCCCCAGAGACAAGCAGAATATATTAGAGTACAGTAGAGAGCAGGAATCCACTGTATACAAGTGCATAGCACGGAAGTCAATGCTAATGTATCCCAACCATGCCAAACATAACATAACAGATCGCAAAGTAACTCTGCCCAACGTGTCGAGACCACCACTGCTGACTTCCCCAGAGACAAGCTGAATATACTAGAGCAGAGTAGAGCACACAGGTCCATAGAATATCACTGTTGAGCACACATGTCAAAACGATCCTAGCCTAACCCAACGAAGCCTATCATAGCCAAACGAAATCTAACCAAACCTATCTTGCCGCGACTAGTATTGCTGGCCTCCACAGAGCCAAGCAGTGCATAATAGAGGAGAGTAGAGCGCAGAAGTCCATAGAATCGCAGTGTACAGCAAAAAAGTCGAACCTGTCCGAACTCAGACAATGCTAGCGTAACCTAACCAAACGTACCCTATACCTACCTAACGCGCCGAGACCACCATTACTACTCTCCGAAGAGCCAAGCAGAACACACATGAGCGCAGTAGGGCGTAGAAACCACCGAAGTGCAGTGTATAGTATAAACGTCAATGCTGACGTATCCTAACCTATCCAAACGTAATGTATCCAAACGCGACTCAACTAAACCTGACGTGCAGAGGCCACCACTGCTGTCCTCCCCAGAGCCAAACAGCATATATTATGGGACAGCAGAGCGCAAAAAGCCACCAAACAGAAATGTATAGCAAAAAGGTCCGTGATAGCCTAACCTAACCGGGACTAACCTGACAAGACCCAACATAGAATAACTAAGCCTATCGTGCCGTGACCACAATTGCTGGGTTCCCCAGGGACAAACAGAATATACTATAGCACAGCAGAAGGCAGGAAGCCAACAAATAGCAGTGTATAGCACAAAAGCCAAACATATTCTAGCCTAACCTGGCCTAACCTATGCCTACAAGACGTAGAATAACTAAACGTAATGGGCCGAGACTTTTATTTCTGGTTTACCCAGAGCCAAGCAGATGCTAGTAGGGAGATGCAGAGCGCAGATATCGATCGAATAGTAGTGTATAGCACAAAAGTCAAAGCTATCATAACCAAACCTGTCCTAACCTAGCAAAGCCAAACGTGACATATCTCAACCAAACTTGCACGAACATTATTGCTGGCCTCCACAGGGAGAATCAAGATATATTAGGGCACAGTTGAGCGCAGAAGTGCAATGAATAGCAGTGCATAGCAGAAAAGTTGAAGCTACCCTTTCCCAACTTACCCAAACGTGACATAACCGAACGTAACCTAACTAAATGTAACGTGCCGAAACCACTACTGCTGGCCTCGCAAGCGTCAAGCGGAGCATATTATAGCACAGTAGAGCGCAGAAATCCTCCGCATTGAAGTGTAAAGCTGGAAAGTAGAAGAGATCCTAACCTAACACAACCAAACGAAACCAGTCCGAACCTAACGTGTCTAGACCACCACTGCTGGCCTCCACATCGCCAAGCGGGTCATGCTAGAGGAGAGCAGATCGCAGAGGTCCTTATGGCGGCTGTGTAGAGTACGAATGTCAAAGATATCCCAACCACACCCAAACAATCCTAAACTAACTAAACGTAAACTAGCATATAATTACGCGCCGCGACCACAACTCCTGGAGTCCCCAGAGCAAAGCTGTGAATATTAGATCACAGTGGAGCGCAGAAATTCACCGTATAGCAGGCTACAGCAGAAATGACAAAGCTATCCTATCCTCTCCTAGCCACAAATAGCACAAAGAAACGTAACTTAAATCAACTTAACGTGCCTAGGCCACTAATGTTGAAATACCCAGAATAAAGCAGAATGTGATAGACCACAGGAGAGCGCAGAAATCCGCCGCAATGAATAGCAAGGCACAAGAGCCAAAGGTGCCCTAACCTGACCTGACAGAACCAAACATAGCCAAACGAAGCCTAACTATACATAGCATGCCGAGAACACTACTGTTGGTATCTCCAGCTCCATGCAGAGCACATTATAACACAGTACAGCGCAGAAATCCACCGAATAGCAGTGTATAGCACAAAAGCCAAAGCTATCCTAGCCTAACCTAACCAGGAGCAACCTAACCAAACCTAGCCTAACACAACCTATCGTGTCATGGCCACTAATGCTGGCATCCCCAAATGCGAGATGAGTATACTAGAGCACAGTGGAGCACAGGGGTCCATAGGAAGTCAGTTTCTAGCACATATGTCAGAGATATCCAAGCCTAACCTAACCAAGCCTATCCTAACAAATCGTGACCACACCCAACCTAACGTGCCCTGACCAGTATTGCTCGCCTCCACAGAGCCGAGCGGAGCATAATAGAGGAGGGTAGAGAGCAGAAATACATAGAAGCGCAGTGTACGGCTGAAAGCCTAAGCCATCCAAACCTAATCAAAGCTAGCATAACCAGCCAAACGTATCTTATGCCGACCTAACGTGCCGAGAACACTGTTGCCGGCCTCGCCAGACCCAAGCACCACATACTAAAGCACAGTAGAGCGCAGAGATCTGCCGAACAACTGTCTATTCCACGAAAGTCAAAGCAACCCAAACCTAACTCATGATAACGTAACTTAACCAAACGTAGCATAACTGTACTGGACTCTCCGGAGTTGAGTAGATGCAAGTAGAGTAATGCAGAGCTCAGATATCGATCGAATAGCAGTGTATGGCACAAAAGTCCAAGATATCCAGAACTAACAGGACCTAACCTATCCTAACCGAACGTAGAGTATCTAAGCCTAACGGGCCGCGACACATATTGCTGGCTTCCCCAAAGGCAAGCAGAATATAACAGAGCACCGTACAGGACAGAAGTCCTATAGGATATCCGTGTTGAGCACATATGTCAAAGCTATCCTAACCAAACCCAACCAACCCCAACATATCCAAACGTAACATATCCAAACCTAGCACCCTGCGACCAGTATTGCTGGCGTCGACAGAACCGAGGAGACAATAATAACAGAGGGTAGAGCGCAGAAACATAAGGAATCGCTGTATATAGCAGAAAAGTCGAAGCTATCCAAACCCACCAAGAGCTAACGTAACCGAACCGAATGTATCATATCTCAACCTATCGCGACGAGACCACATTTACTGACCTCCTCATAGCCAAGCAGATCACACGAGAGCACAGTAAAGCGTAGAAATTCACCGAATAGCAACGTATGCCGCTAAAGTAAAATATATCCAAACCTAACCCAAACGAACATAATGAAGCCAAACGTAACCTAACTCAACCTAACGGGCCGAGACAAATATTACTGGCCTCCGCAGGGTGAGGCAGAATGAACTGGGACACATTAGGCCGCAGAAAGCTCCCAAATAGCAGTGTATAGCACAAAAGTCAAAGACATCCTAACCTTACATGACTTAGCCAAACCTAACCAAACGAAGAATAACTAAACTTAACGAGCCGGGACCTCAATTGCTTGCCTCCCAAGAGCCTAGAATTACATGCTAGAGCACAGTAGAGCGCAAAAGTCTACCGAATGGCAGTGTACAGCACAAAAGTAAGGCTACCCTTTCCTAACATAACAAAACGCGACACAACTAAGACAAACGTGCCCCGACCAATGCTGCTGCCTTCCCCATAGCCAAGTAGAATATACCAGAGCACAGCAGAGCGCAGCAATCCACCAAGTAGCAGTGTATTGCACAAAAGTCATAGCTATCCTAGCCTAACTTAACCGAACATGGTAAGACCAAACGTAACCTAACACTACTTAACGTGCCGAGACGACTGTTACTGGTCTCCCCAGGGTCGGAGAGGGTATAGTAGAGCAATGTAGTGCGTAGAAATCCACTGGATATCAGTCTACAGCGCAGAGGTAAATTCTATCCTATAATAACCTATCCAAACGGAATATAAACAAACGTAACCTAACTTAACCTGATGTGCCGAAAGCACTGTTGCTGGTATCCCCAGAGACGAGCATAGTGCAGTCGAGCAATGTAGTGCGTAGAAATCATCTGTATAGCAGTCTACAGCGCAGAGGTAAATTCAATCCTATAATGTCATATCCAAACGGAATATAAACGAACGTAACCTAACTTAACCTGAAGTGGAAAGACCACTGTTGCTGGCCTCCGCAGAGTCGAGCAGAGTACAGCAGAGCAATGTAGAGCGTAGGAAACCGCCGAATAGTAGTCTAAAGCACAAAAGTAAACCCTACCCTATCCTCACCTATCCAAACGTAACCAAACTTAACCTAACGTGCTGAGACTATTATTGTTGGCTTCCACAGAGACACGCAGAATTTGCTGGAGCACGGTAAAGCGCAGAGGTCCGCCAAATAGCTGTGTACAGCACAAAAGTCGTAGCAAACCTCTCTTAACCTAGCCAAAGGTAACATTACCGAACATAACATAGCACAGCTTAAAGTGGAGCGTTCAATGTTGCTGGCACCTCCAGGTACAGGCAGAACATATTAGGGGGTGCAGCGCAGAAGACCATAGAATCGCAGTGTATAGTAGAAAAGGCAATGATATCCGAGCCTAGTCCGGGCCACAGAACTTAGCCAAACGAAGCAGAACTCAACGAAACGAGCTGCGACCACTATTGCTGGACGCAGCAGGGTCAAACAGAATAACGTGCAGCATAGCAGGGTGCTGAAATCCACCGAACAGTGGTGTATACCAAGAAAGTCAATGCCATGCCCACCTAACCCAAACAAACATAACCAAGCCGAACGTAGCCTAACTAAACCTAACGAGCCGAGTACACCATTGCTGGCCTCCACTGAGCCGAGCACGGTATAGTAGGGCCAAGTGGAGCGCAGAAAGCCACCACATTGCAATGTACGGCACAAAAGTCAAAGATATCCTAACCTAAACGTACCTTGCTGAACCAAACCAAACGTAGAATAAATAAACATAACGAACCGAGACATCTACTTCCGCCACCCTTAGGGCGAAGCAGCACATATTAGAGCAGAGTAGAGCGCAGAAATCTATAGAATCGCCGTGCATAGCACTATAGTCGGAGCTACCACATTATAACATAATCAAACGTAACATAGCTGAACGTATCCAAGATATACCTAACGTGCCGATACCACAATTTCTTGCCCCTCCAGATCCAGATAGCGTATACTAGAGGAAACTACATCGCAGTAATACACCGCATTGTAGTGTATAGCACTGGACTCAACGCTATCCTGACATAACCTTACCAAACATGACATAACCAAGCGTAACATAACTAAACCTAATGTGCGTAAACCGCTGTTGCTGGGCCCCCATTTCTAAGCCGAGCATATTATAGGAGAGTAGAGCGCAGAAGACCACAGAATGCCAGAGTATAGCACAAAAGTCAAAGGTTTCCGAACCGAGCCGAAAGAAACCTGTCCTAATCAAAAGTAGCTTAACACAACCTAACGCGACGCAGCCGCAATTTCTGGCCAGCCCAGAGCAGAGAAGAGAATATTAGATTACAGTAGAGCGTAGAAATCTACCTAGTAGCAGCGATAGCACAAAAGTAAAAACAATCCCAGCCAAACATGACAAAACATAGCGCAGCCATGCGTAACATCACTCAACCAAACGTGCCGCTACAATTATACCTGGCGTCCCCAGAGAAAAGCAGGGTGTGATAGCGCACAGTAGAGCGTAAAAGTCAAAAGTACAGCAGTGTGTAGCGCAGGAGACAGAGGTATCCTAACCTAACGCAACGTAACCTAACCAAACCAAACTTATTCTAGCACATCCTACCGTGCCGCGACCACTATTGCTGGCCTTCGGAGAGTCGAGCTTAGTATAGTAGAGCACACTAGAGCGCGGAAGCCCAGCGAATAGCAGTGTATGGCACAAAAGTTAAAGCTACCCTTTCATAGCCTAACCAAGCTTAACATAACCAAACGTAACCTAACAAAACCTAACTTGCCTAGACCACTATTGCTGACCTCCCCATCGCCATGCAGATCGTGTTAGCGGCGATCGGAGCGCAGAAATCAATAGGATGGCAGTGAGCAGCAGAAAGGTCAAAGATATTCGAACCTAACGAATGCCAACATAACCTAACCAAACGTAACGTAACTACACCTTACGTGCCACGGCTACTACTCTGGCCTACCATGAGCAAACCAGGGCACACTAGAGCAAAACATAGGGCAGGAATTCACCGAATAACTGCGCAGGGCACAAAAGTCAATGCTATCCTTGCCAAACCTAACCTAACCTAACATAAGCAAACATAACCTAGCACTACCCAACGTGACACGACCGCTATTGCAGGCGTAACGAGTGTCGAGGAGAATGCTGTAGAGCTACAAGTATCCCAGAAGGCCTCGTAATAGCAGTGTATAGCACAAAAGTCAGAGCTGTCCTATCCCAACCTGACCAAGCGTAACGTAACCGAAAGTATCCAACCTAATGCTAACGTGCCGTCAACACTGTTACTGCGCGCCCCAGAGACAAACAGAACATATTAGAGGAGAATAGGGCGAAGAAATCCATAGAGTCGCAGTGCATGGCACAATAGTCGAAGCTACCCTATCCTAACGAAACCAAACTGAACATATCCGATCGTAGCCTAGCACTCCCTAACCTGCCGAGAGCACGATTGCATGCTTCTCCAGAGCAAAGCAGAGAACATTAGAGCACAGTAGAGCGCAGAAGTCCACCGAGTAGCAGTGTATAGCACAAGAGTCAAAGAAATTCCAAGCAAACCAGACCTGGCCTACCCAAATGGAACGCAGAATGACTATACCAGACGGGCCGAGACCACAATTGCCGGTATCCAGAGAATCGAGCAGAGTTTAGTAGAGCAATGGAGAGCGCAGGAATCTATCGAGTAGCGGTGTATAGCACAATAGTCATAGCTGCCCTTTTCCAACATAGCCAAATTTTACATAACGGTACGTAGCACAACCCGACCTAACGAGCCGCGACAGCCATTCCTGTCGCCCGCGGAGGCAAGCAGAGTGTTACAGTGCACAGTAGGGCGCACAAGCCCATAGAATAGCAGTGTGTAGCACAAGAGCCGAAGCTATCCTAACCTAACCCAACATAACCTTACCTAACCAAACGCAATAGAACTGAACTTGACGTGCCGCGAACACCATTGCTGGTCTCCCCAGATTCGAGTACAGTGTAGTAGAGCAAGGAAGGACGCAGAAGGCCACCGAATAGCAGTGTATAGGACAAAAGCCGTAGTTGTCCTCTCCCAACCTGACAAAGCCTGTCGTAACCAAACGAAACGTAACATGACTCAACCAAACGTGCCGCAAACATATTTACTGGCCTCACCACAGTCGAGCAGATATAGCACAATAGTCATAGCTGCCCTTTTCCAACATAGCCAAATTTTACATAACGGTACGTAGCACAACCCGACCTAACGAGCCGCGACAGCTATTCCTGTCGCCCGCGGAGGCAAGCAGAGTGTTACAGTGCACAGTAGGGCGCACAAGCCCATAGAATAGCAGTGTGTAGCACAAGAGCCGAAGCTATCCTAACCTAACCCAACATAACCTTACCTAACCAAACGCAATAGAACTGAACTTGACGTGCCGCGAACACCATTGCTGGTCTCCCCAGATTCGAGTACAGTGTAGTAGAGCAAGGAAGGACGCAGAAGGCCACCGAATAGCAGTGTATAGGACAAAAGCCGTAGTTGTCCTCTCCCAACCTGACAAAGCCTGTCGTAACCAAACGAAACGTAACATGACTCAACCAAACGTGCCGCAAACATATTTACTGGCCTCACCACAGTCGAGCAGATTATATTGGAGCACTTTAGAGCGCATAAATCAACTGAAGAGCTGTAGACAGAGTAAAAGTTGAGGCTATCCTGTCCTAACCTAACTAAACGTAACATAAGCAGGCTTGACCTTACCCAGCGCGACGTGCCACGAATGCTATTGCTGGCCTCGCGAGAGCTAAGCAGTGTACAGCAGAGCAATGTAGAGCGCTGAAG
>NW_016910395.1:0-3928 GCF_001483705.2 Eufriesea mexicana
CTATTCAAGCACCCACACATCCATACATCCATGAATCCGTACATCCATACATGAGTACATCCGTTTATCCATACATGCGTACATACATACATACATAACTCAAATACATCCTTACATTCAAACATCCATCCATACATACATACATACATACATACATCCATCCCCCCAAACATCCATCCATCCATACAATAATACATCCACACACCCATACATCCAAAATTCCATCCACCCGTACACTCAACCATACATACATACATCCATGCATACATCCATGCATACATCCATACTCACATCCATGCATACATACTTACATTCATCCATACAAACATCCATATATACACTCGTTCTTCTGTCCACCAATCCATCCATTCAAGCATCCACCCATCCATATATCCATGCATCCGTCCATCCATACATGCGTACATCAATAAATCCATACGTACATAACTCAAATACATACATACATTCGAATATCCATTCATACACACATCCATACATTCACACAACCACCCACCCATACATGCATCCATCCATTCTTCCATACAGACAACAATACATACATCCATACATACATCCATCCGCACTCAAACATGCATCCATCCATACTTCCATACAGACAACAATACATACATCCATACATCCATCCATCCATCCAGACATCCATCCAGACATCCATCCAGACATCCATCCAGACATCCATCCAGACATCCATCCAGACATCCATCCAGACATCCATCCAGACATCCATCCAGACATCCATCCAGACATCCATCCAGACATCCATCCAGACATCCATCCAGACATCCATCCAGACATCCATCCAGACATCCATCCAGACATCCATCCAGACATCCATCCAGACATCCATCCAGACATCCATCCAGACATCCATCCAGACATCCATCCAGACATCCATCCAGACATCCATCCAGACATCCATCCAGACATCCATCCAGACATCCATCCAGACATCCATCCAGACATCCATCCAGACATCCATCCAGACATCCATCCAGACATCCATCCAGACATCCATCCAGACATCCATCCAGACATCCATCCAGACATCCATCCAGACATCCATCCAGACATCCATCCAGACATCCATCCAGACATCCATCCAGACATCCATCCAGACATCCATCCAGACATCCATCCAGACATCCATCCAGACATCCATCCAGACATCCATCCAGACATCCATCCAGACATCCATCCAGACATCCATCCAGACATCCATCCAGACATCCATCCAGACATCCATCCAGACATCCATCCAGACATCCATCCAGACATCCATCCAGACATCCATCCAGACATCCATCCAGACATCCATCCAGACATCCATCCAGACATCCATCCAGACATCCATCCAGACATCCATCCAGACATCCATCCAGACATCCATCCAGACATCCATCCAGACATCCATCCAGACATCCATCCAGACATCCATCCAGACATCCATCCAGACATCCATCCAGACATCCATCCAGACATCCATCCAGACATCCATCCAGACATCCATCCAGACATCCATCCAGACATCCATCCAGACATCCATCCAGACATCCATCCAGACATCCATCCAGACATCCATCCAGACATCCATCCAGACATCCATCCAGACATCCATCCAGACATCCATCCAGACATCCATCCAGACATCCATCCAGACATCCATCCAGACATCCATCCAGACATCCATCCAGACATCCATCCAGACATCCATCCAGACATCCATCCAGACATCCATCCAGACATCCATCCAGACATCCATCCAGACATCCATCCAGACATCCATCCAGACATCCATCCAGACATCCATCCAGACATCCATCCAGACATCCATCCAGACATCCATCCAGACATCCATCCAGACATCCATCCAGACATCCATCCAGACATCCATCCAGACATCCATCCAGACATCCATCCAGACATCCATCCAGACATCCATCCAGACATCCATCCAGACATCCATCCAGACATCCATCCAGACATCCATCCAGACATCCATCCAGACATCCATCCAGACATCCATCCAGACATCCATCCAGACATCCATCCAGACATCCATCCAGACATCCATCCAGACATCCATCCAGACATCCATCCAGACATCCATCCAGACATCCATCCAGACATCCATCCAGACATCCATCCAGACATCCATCCAGACATCCATCCAGACATCCATCCAGACATCCATCCAGACATCCATCCAGACATCCATCCAGACATCCATCCAGACATCCATCCAGACATCCATCCAGACATCCATCCAGACATCCATCCAGACATCCATCCAGACATCCATCCAGACATCCATCCAGACATCCATCCAGACATCCATCCAGACATCCATCCAGACATCCATCCAGACATCCATCCAGACATCCATCCAGACATCCATCCAGACATCCATCCAGACATCCATCCAGACATCCATCCAGACATCCATCCAGACATCCATCCAGACATCCATCCAGACATCCATCCAGACATCCATCCAGACATCCATCCAGACATCCATCCAGACATCCATCCAGACATCCATCCAGACATCCATCCAGACATCCATCCAGACATCCATCCAGACATCCATCCAGACATCCATCCAGACATCCATCCAGACATCCATCCAGACATCCATCCAGACATCCATCCAGACATCCATCCAGACATCCATCCAGACATCCATCCAGACATCCATCCAGACATCCATCCAGACATCCATCCAGACATCCATCCAGACATCCATCCAGACATCCATCCAGACATCCATCCAGACATCCATCCAGACATCCATCCAGACATCCATCCAGACATCCATCCAGACATCCATCCAGACATCCATCCAGACATCCATCCAGACATCCATCCAGACATCCATCCAGACATCCATCCAGACATCCATCCATCCATACAACCATTCATCCATACATACATCCATCCATACATCAACCCACCCATCCGTCCATACATCTATACATCCGTACATCCGTGCATCCATACCTCAATCCATTCATTCATCCAACCGTCCATACACCCATTCATCCATTCATACATCCATCCATACGTCCACCCATACATACATCCATCCATCCATGCGTCGAACCTTCCATCCGTACATCAACCCAGAAATCCATACATCCATCCATACATACATCCATACATACACACATACATACATCCATACATACATCCATACATACAACAATACTTGCATACATGCATGCACACATCCATCCATCCGCACATACATCCATACACACATCCACCCATCCGTACCTCCATCCTTCAATACAGTCATAAATCCATACAAACATCCATACATACATGCATATATTCATAAACACACGCATCCATACGTACATCCATACAAACATTCACACATACGCCCTTCCATGCACGTATCCATACATTCATACAAACACCCGTTCATACATCCGCACATACATCCATCCTTCCATACACTCATCCATCCATTCATCCGCCCATCCATCAATTCATCCATCCACCCGTCAGTTAATCCAATCATCCGTCCAGCCACGCATCCGTCCATGCTACCAAATATCCATCCATCCACACATACATTCATGCATCCATCCACATATCCGTACATACATCCGTTCGCACATCCATGAACATATCCATACATCCATCCATACATACAAACAACCATCCATAAATCCATCCATCCACATATCAATACATACATATATATGTACACCCACACGTGCATCCATACATCCAAACATCATCCGTTCACACATACATCCATTCATACATCCATTCGTACATACATCTATACATCCACCCACACATCCATCCATTCGTCCTTCATTCAATCCATCCATCTAACCATCCATCCACCCATCCATCCATGCTTCCAAATATCCATCCATCCACACATACATTCATG
>NW_016910396.1:0-310 GCF_001483705.2 Eufriesea mexicana
AGGCGATCTATTCACCAAGCTATAACAGATTATAGATTTTGCATAGACCTATTTTCTGGCCAGTGGATGTCTGTACTTGCCATTGGATTGAAGGCTGTTGGCGATCTATTCGCCAAGCTATAACGGATAACAGATTTTGAATAGACCAATTCTCTGGCAAGTAGATGTCGGTACTTGCCATTCGGTTGAAGGCGTTAGGCGATTTATTCACCATGCCATAACAGGTTGTAGATTTCGAATAGACCTTTTCTCCGGCAACTAGATGGCTGTACTTGCCATTACATTGAAGGCGTTAGGCGACCTAATCGCC
>NW_016910397.1:0-201 GCF_001483705.2 Eufriesea mexicana
TGACTGGAAAGTTCAATTTTATTGACATTTTCGACTAATATCGTGGTGAGCTATCTTCCTTGCTAAAGTAAGGAGGAAAGATGCTTTTTGAGTGCTATAGCCATTGCAGTGATATAGAATGTCGCTGGAAAATACAATTTTGTTGACATTTTCGACTAATATCGTGGGGAGCTAACTTCCTTGCGTAAGTAAGGAGGAAAG
>NW_016910397.1:254-502 GCF_001483705.2 Eufriesea mexicana
CTGGAAAATACAATTTTGTTGACATTTTCGACTAATATCGTGGGGAGCTAACTTCCTTGCGTAAGTAAGGATTAAAGATGCTTTTTGAGTGCTATAGCCATTGCAATTGTATAGAATGTGGCTGGAAAATACAATTTTGTTGACATTTTCGACTAATATCGTGGAAAGCTAACTTCCTTGCGTATGTAAGGAGGAAACTTTCTGTTGGCGTGCTCTAGTCATTGCAAAGCTATAGAATCTGGACGGGA
>NW_016910398.1:0-8266 GCF_001483705.2 Eufriesea mexicana
AGAGAGGATAGGAAATTACACTCGTTGCAGCCATAACGAAAACATTGTAAACTTATCACTAGTCGTACAATTTTATTTCTGTCAGCAAAAATGAGGAACTGTGAAACGAAGCTTCTCAAGATAGTGTCAAATATTTCCATTTGGTACTTCCATCTCGTCCAAAATTAAGCTAACCACTGTCAACTAAATCATCTAAAAATTGACGAGATAGACTGTCAAAGTCCTCGATTTCTCTTCCTCAACTTCCTCGAATACAGAATAATGGATTAAGAGCTAAAAATCAGTTGGTTGAACCTCCAAAATGAAATCATCAGAGCCAAAACCAAAGTCAAAGGATGCCAGAGAGAGGATAGGAAATTACACTCGTTGCAGCCATAACGAAAACATTGTAAACTTATCACTAGTTGTACAATTTTATTTCTATCAGCAAAAATGAGGAACTGTGAAACGAAGTTTCTCAAGATAGTGTCAAATATTTCCATTTGGTTCAAAATTAAGCTAACCACTGTCAACTAAATTATCTAAAAATTGACGAGATAGACTGTCAAAATCCTCGATTTCTCTTCCTCAACTTCCTCGAATACAGAATAATGGATTAAGAGGTAAAAATCAATCGATTGGATCTCTAAAATAAAATCACCAAAAGCCAAAGCCAAAGGATGTCAAAGAGAGGATAGAAAATTACACTCGTTGCAACCGTAATGAAAACTTTGACAACCTACTATTTCTATTACAATTTTATTTCCACCAATGAAAATAAAGAATTGCGAAACAAAGCTTCCCAATTTAGTGTCAAACATCTCCATCTCGTTCAAAATTAGGCTAACCACTGTCAACCAAATCGTCTAAAAACTGACGAGATCAACTGTCAAAGTCCTCGATTTCTCGTTCTCAACCCGCACGAATACAGAGGTCTGAATGAAGAGTTAAAAATCAGTCCATTGAACCTCTAAAACGAATTCACCAAAAGCCAAAGGATGCCAAAAAGAGGATAGGAAATTACATTCGCTGCAGCCATAACGAAAACATTGTAAACCTACCGCTAGTCGCACAATTTTATAAAATGAGGAACTGTGAAACGAAGCTCCCCAATTTAGTGTCAAATATCTCCATCTCGTTCAAAATTAGGCTAACCACTGTCAGTCAAGTCGCCTAAAAATTGTCGAAATCAACTCCAACACAGAAATCCGGATGCAAAGTTAAAAATCAATCGGTTGAATCTCCAAAACGAAATTATCAGAGCTAAAGGATGCCAAGAATAGAGAGACGCGAGGATAGAGAATATCTCGTTCAGCCTGGTGGAAAAAGGCGAGCAGTATTAAAAGTCTTAAAAGTCGGAGAGCCGTTTCCTATATAGTAAACTTAAACGGCCAGAGAAAATAGAGATTTACCGAAGATAGTTATTCGCCGGGATGTACGCAACCGAGCAAGAGGTATCTGCCGTTTGGTTTATGGGTGAACGATTATGTATGTGGAATGAATAAATCACGAGTACCAGGTAACGCAGCTACCACGTTTGCGCATACCTCGTATCTCCCGGAAAGAGGAGAGCATTCCTGGTCATTTTGCCGGGGCATACGTATGGAAAGATGGCCGATGGTCCGCTATGGAAGACGGAATTCCTCGCTAGTAGCACGTGTAACGAAGAATCCTGCCCCGGCCTCGTTCGTGCCGCACGGTCAATCAGAAATCCCGATGGCAGATCGTAAAATTCGCCGGTTGCTTTACTTCCTACATCAATCATACGTGTACCCGGGGCCTTTACAGCCCTGCCTTTTGTGCTCGTGCACGCGGTTCACTTTCACGGATCAAGGAGAACCTGTCGATCCCTCGACCAACGATCCATCGTATTGTCTCAATTCCGCTGATATTTTCGCCTCTTCCACGAAGTTCGACGATCACCAATCTAGAAAGCGTTTCGACCGATCATCTGGTCAGCCGATCACGCTTTGACATTCGTCCCCTGCCATAATTAACTTTCCACGATGGTCAATCGTTGATCTATCCTGACAATTTCTTTTCCCCGTCCTCCCCTTTTGTAAACGGAATTTCCGAGCACGAGAAATTTTTGCTGTGGAATATTTTTCACAGATATCTATATCTTGATAGGGGTTAGCCTAATACAGTAGAACTTGACGATTTTGATCGTCGATTCCTTTTCGACGATATTTCTATTTATGTCGTATTATAGGTTAGAAGAATGGAGTAGGAAGCTTCTAATGACAGAGGTACCAGGGAATGGCATCTCCGAATGGAATTTTCTCTAGATAATGATTAATCCAGACAATAATTTTCCAATCGTTGTTTAATAATTTCAGCACTGCAACTCACACGGTGGCAGTTTCGCGGGATTGTAAGGCCCGTTTACGCAGGTGTGACAATGTTGCTGAGATGCGGCCTACTCTAAATTAACACATTGGATATGGACGACGGCCATCGTAGCGAAAGAGTTAACACTTTGACCGCCAGGTTGGCCATATATGACCAGCCCCGGTTTTTCCTGTGACGGTGGTTATAGGTGACCGGGGCGTTTGAACTACTTGAACTACATTGAACAATATTTAATGAAAATTGAGAGTTAGTACATTTTGAATATAACCGCTAATTAGAGGGTACTTTGAAGTAAAAAGTGCCACATTGAACGATTCAAAATTTTTGTTAGGACATGAAAAACATATTAAAACAGATCTCGCATCTAGCGGTGCACTCCCATAGCGTCCTGAGGGAAACACGTGATTTCGGCGTGGCAGTCATAGGGTTAACTTCGAACCGTCCCATCAGCAAAGGGTTAAATCGCAGAGTGGAGGGACTAGAAGTGGAAGATTCGACGAAACTGCAAGAAGAAACGTACTCGTGTCACGAGCGAGCACAGGTTTTAGAGGCACGGAGATAGCGTCATTCTCAGTTAGGAAGATTAATGACGCGAAGAAGCACGTTAGAGCAGCGGAACACTGGGAACCACTGTAAATGACAAATGTAAGACAACAACAGCGAATATTCGCATAATCAATGCGTCCTGGTCTGTGATTCATCGCCATGCTTCGTCCCCTACGTATCGATGCTTAGTCCCGATCCCGCGGACGCATACCAAACGTTATCGAGTCGAAAGTGGAACAAACATCGTGGATTGCCGGTCCAAAAGCCCGCGGTATCTTTCTATCCGTGGCATCGGCAAACTTTCGCAACGTCCCGACGAGAAACATCTACGTTCTTACGTGAGAAGTTTCGCGAATAGGGCCAGCGGAAAATGAACAACCACGGGGATCTATGCTTTTATATACCGAACTTTATCAGCCGAACATGGGGCTAGCAATCTTATCACGTTTTCTTTGTCGCATGCTGCCCCGAGAATGATGAATAAGTCATACAGCGTCGATATTTTATCAAATTCCTAAGTACCGAAAATAGCTATTCGCCTCGTGGTACGTCTCTTCTTGTTTCTTTGTTTGCTAGGTAGTCAGAGAGGTTGAGGATCACTGTGATTAGTATAGAGAATGTTGCTTTTTGGACGGATATTACTTCATAGAAAATTAGAAAGCGTGATGGGGACGGATGATTTAGAGGGATGATTCTTTATGGTCATTTGTTTTAATTTTCTATTATTTCATTTGGAAATATGACTGATAAATTGTTTACAAAATTGCGTAGGGTATTTATAGGGGTTAAGAGTGAAAGTGGAATGAATGAATGGATAGTTTTACAAGAATGGCTGATTTTAGGTGAAAAAGCAAATCTAAAATAAGGAATAAAATTTCTCATTCGAAGCTTCCTTATGGAGAAAATGTTTGTTAGGTGGTCAGAGAGGTCAAGGATCACTGTGATTAGTATAGAGGATGTAATTTTTTGGATAAATATTGTTTCATAGGAAATTAGAAGGTTCGGTGGATTAGAGGGATGATTCTCTATGATCATTCATTTAAATTTTCTATTATTTCATTTGGAAATATGACTGATAAATTGTTTACAAAATTGCGTAGGGTATTTATAGGGGTTAAGAGTGAAAGTGGAATGAATGAATGGATAGTTTTACAAGGAGGGATGATTTTAGGTGAAAAAGCTAATCTAAAATAAGGAATAAAATTTCTCATTCGAAGCTTCCTTATGGAGAAAATGTTTGTTAGGTGGTCAGAGAGGTCAAGAATCACTGTGATTAGTATAGAGGATGTAATTTTTTGGATAGATGTTGTTTCATAGGAAATTAGAAAGTTTGGTGGATTAGAGGGATGACTCTCTATGATCATTCATTTAAATTTTCTATTATTTCATTTGGAAATATGACTGATAAATTGTTTACAAAATTGTGTAGGGTATTTATAGGGGTTAAGAGTGAAAGTGGAATGAATTAATTAGTCCTACAAGAATGGCTGATTTTAGGTGAAAAAGCAAATCTAAAATAAGGAATAAAATTTCTCATTCGAAACTTCCTTATCGAGATAATTGACTTTGTATATTCACCCAGTACACGTATACTGAACTATAGTTAAAACCATTAATACACGAGTATCGATAATACAATCAAGGAGAGAATGACTGTACGTGAAAAGGCTAATCGAAAATAGAGAATAAAATTTTTCATTCGAAGCTTCCTTATCAAGAAAATTGATTTTGAATATCTACCGAGTACACGTACGTTTAAGTATGGCTTACAAGGAGAATATTAGTCTGTTGCCACTATACTAAACCATTACATGGTTACCTCTCTAAACAGAATTGAATTAAACTCACGATAAATCTTCAATTGCAAATATCTTAAAAATGATTAACTAGTGACGCCTGTAGCCTTCACCATCAGGGGAACTAAATCTACTATCCTAGAAAATTTTAACCAAATCAGGGACTGCAAGGCCTTGCAGTCTCATTGTTAATTTTAAACGATTGCATGGGAACACCTAGGCCGTTCCTCGAAAATAAAGGATAATGAACAGCGACCACGGGTTCGGCTCGAACGTTCAGAGTGATGTCTGGAGAACATATGACAGGACGAAAGGATCGTATAGACGGGATATCTATGGTTGTATCGAGTGATCGAGAAAGAAAGTCTGTGCATGAAAGAAGAGAGACTGTGGGTTTAAAACAAGGGTGCAAGGCTCGGGTGAGTCAGTGTGCGAAGAGTTAGATCTTATGGTCAGAGTCAGTGTCAGAGTATTAGCATTGTATTAGCATGGTAGAATTAGGCTAGCTTCAAACTGTGTACCAAGCAATAGATTATACTATAAATATACTTCATCCTTATTAAATTCAAAACCGTGTTCTTTATTCTTGCGTGCCCTTTCTCTACTTTCTATTTTATCACTCATCCTTAAATATACCTACCCTAATCTCGGTCAGAGTCAGAGTGTGTAATAAAGTGTAGAGTGTGTCAAGACTTAGAGCTTGAAGCCAGAGCAGAGTCAGTGTAGAATTAGACTAGCTTTAATCTGTGTACCAAGCAATAGTTTATACCTTAAATATACTTTTCCCTTATTAAATTTAACACCCTGTTCATTGTGCTGCTTGTGCTGGTTTCCTATTTCCCTTCAACTCTCAAACTTACAATTATAAATAATTTATTTAATTTTCTACTCAATTATAAATAAATTTAACTCTTACAGATATACAAACATCCCTTTTTTCACAGAATTTTCAATTTCTCAGTGACCATCCTGTATGAAGGATGAGGGGTAGTAATTTTGAAAGATATACAACTTCGAGGCATTTTCTTTTCTTTGGTATTTGATTAATCCTGAAGGAAATTCCAATGAAAACACGTACTCGTATTTTATTCCAGTATTTAATATTTAATTTAACCCTTACAGATATACAAACGTCCCTCTTTTCACAGAATTTTCAATTTCTCAGTGACCATCCTGTATGAAGGATGAGGGGTAGTAATTTTGAAAAATATACAACTTCGAGGCATTTTCTTTTCTTTGGTATTTAATTAATCCTGAAGGAAATTCTGAATACTGAAAACACGTACTCGTATTTTATTCCAGTATTTAATACTGCACTATCTTTACTGCAATGTAAATTAGGCATCACGTGAGAAAATAATTATTCGTCTCCGAAAAGAATTTCCTAATATTCCATATTTTCAATTACGGAATTATTTATATATATTTTCAATTGTGGATTAATGCGAAACACACGTATCCGAAAATTTCTAACGAATAAAGCGAATAAGAAACAGGTAATCCGTTAGCAGCGTTCTCTCTTGAATCTTGATATTACCGATGAAACACGAATTCGAAATGAAATAATCAAGAGCTGAAATGACAATGGCGTAAGTTTGTCGCCGCAAAGAATGGAGCATGCTTTTACGTGGCAATTTAAGGAAGAGGAATCAAGACCGAATAGAGTTAGGTATTTAAATGAAACCGTGTGTCTTTAACGACATGCAGTTCTCCGAGCAGAGTCTCCTAGTGTTCCACTTGTAATAGAAATATACCGAGCGCAGTCTGTGTCACGGTATACCTTCTCTTCCAACGACAAAAACATTTTCTTCCAATTTTTCCTTGAACTAATCGCTTCGTTAAAACTCCTTAAATTGAACCAATGACAATCGAGTTTTATTACACACGCCTTTATCGAATTTACACGTATTGGAATTATCGATTTTCACCCTTTGACGACTCCCTTGACGCCATTTAATCAGCTTCTAAGAATCGATGTTAATTAGTATATTAAATTTAAAATTACCCAATGATACTTGGAACGTTGAAGCAAAATAATTCTACGACTTGCTAATTTGCATATGATCTTTTATCTATCGTTTTAAAAATGGTAGAATCTTTGAATCGCTATTTTTCTCTAACGACAAAATCGTGGAGCGCAAAGGGTTAATTGTAAAATAATTACATAATTATTTATTCATACCTTATATCCTAGATTGATTTTTATTTAGGATAACCTAACTATACTTATCAATATGTATGTTTTGAAAAATTTTCCAAAGGATGATTAATGAAATAAAATGAAATAAAATGAAATAAAATTCGTTGCTAGCGGTAAAAGTGTGCATGCACCGTTCGAAATCGATATCGAAAGGCAGATATTACCGTTTCTACTGGAAAATATTTTTGAAAGCTCGACTTTAGAGAAAAGAAAGGAAACGAGAATGTCGGTGATTACCAGGGACCGAAATAAAGCTGTGTGTTCAACAATATGCGCTTTACAGGGGAAAACCTGCTGGCTTCCGGTTATAAAAGGAACGTAGTGTCTTCTGTGGGCGTTGCAGTCACCCGAGCTCAAAAGTACTAATTTTTAACGGGAAGCAAGAAGAAGGTAGAATATTTTGCAAGTCGGAAGGAATAAATGCCCCTGTTGCAAATGCCGGAACACGAAAATGTTCGAGCTACACTCCGGCTGCAGTCTCGTACCTTACCTCGTGCTTAATATTAACAAACTCACGATCCATGCTCCTTCCTACCTCTAAAATTACAATTTCGAATATAATCCTAACGATACTCTGACATATCCATCTAAAATACTCCAATTACGCATAGATTATCGAATTTATCGGCCAAAGCCTGTCAAATGTTCCAAGAAGTGCTTTGACAACTTCCGGCCCAGTACAAGATCCATTCCAAAATATTGCCCATCTAATCCCAACTCTCACTGATCAAAAAATAACCCCAAAAACAGACCAGGTGTCAAAAAAATAAATATCGTAAGCAGAACTCTGTCAACTTCCGCTCCACCACAAATTATCCATTCCAAAATATTCCCCATCTGAACCCAACTCTCACTAACCCAAAAAATAACCCCCCAAAACGGATAAGGAGTCGGAGAAATAAATATCGTGAGCAGAACTCTGTCAAGTCCCAATCGAAAGATTGACAGCGCGAAATCATTGGACGACCTGGGCCCAACGAGGTGGCACCGATCGCGAGCCATCATCGGGTAGGCAAAGGTAAGCCAGTTTGTCTGATAACGTGGTTGCAAGTACAACAGGAGGCAATCGATAAGCGTGCAAAGCATGTCCGGAACCGGTCACATCGAGCTGAAGCTGTCCATAATTCCGTGGGATTGAGCGCGAGAGGGACTCGCGGTAGGGCCGGGCACCTAAATGAAGCCGTGTGGCTGTAACGACATGCTACCCCTCCGACAGGCAAGGAAAGACAGAGGCTTGCGAGCAAAAGGGATGCACCACGTACTGCCTGCATTACACTGCGACCGACCTCAAGAATATTTACTAATTCCCGTTGCGTAGCGAGATAACGTCGGCGGAGGGACGCAGCGGCGGGGGGTAAGAGGAGTCGTAGGACGCCGAGCGGGCTAGGGAAGA
>NW_016910398.1:8450-14796 GCF_001483705.2 Eufriesea mexicana
GAGAGAGAGAGAGAGGGAGAGAGGGGGCACGCGAGAGGAGAAAGAAACGCGGTAAGACATCTGTAGAGAGAAATGAGACAGAACGATTTTCCCTCTACTCCATGGAGGCAACGACTACCAATTCCCTTATACCCACCAGCCGCCAACCCACCACCCTCGAAAAGAGTATTTAAAGTGACGTCATGGGAGGGGGTGTGAGGGGTGGGATGAGGAAGAAGAGGAAGAAGAGGAAGAAGAAGAAGAGGAGGAGGAGGAGGAGGAAGGGAAGGGGGTTGTTCGGGCAACAGAAGAGAGAGAAAGAGAAAGAGAAAGGGGGAAGGAGGAAGGGGAGGACAGGGAGATGCTTTAAGACGCTCAATATAAATACTAGAGGGGGTTGAGAAAAAGGGTTGCTTCCCTTCGGGCCGACGACGCCGGCCGGAGCGTGTACGCTCAAGGAGAGCATGAAAGAGAGACAGCGGAGCAAGGACCATCCGCGATAGAGAGGGACAGTGTAGACGGTGGAAGAAGAAAGGTAAGGAGGATGGAAAGCTTGGCAGGATAGGTGGTGGATTGGCGGGGCGGACGGGGTGTCAAGGGTGTACCGGGGGTGGCCGCGGAGTCGGAGGGCTGCCGGGGAGAGAGGCAGAGAAGCAGCGGAAGGCAGCGAGGTGGGTGGACCTCGCTCGCTGTTTAATTGCATCTTACTTTCGAATTTTCCGCGTGGAGCTATCGATCGAGACACGCGAAAGGGGGTTCGTTTGCGTCTTATCTCCGACAGCCCTCGTCGTCTACTCTCCTCAGCCTCTATCTCTTTCGCCCTTTTTCTCCCTATTTCCCTCGTGCGCCAGACCCGTTCCTTTGCTAGTCTTCGCCCACCTCATCCAACTTACCCACATCAACCCCTATTCCCAGAAAGCGTGGGGTGTACTCGTCCTACCTTAGCCGGCCCACTCACCCTTCGCCAACTATTTAAAACTGCACATAGCCGCTACGTAAGCCAATGAGCTACCCAACCGTCCCGGAGCCGATTTTTACCTTTCAGCCCAGCTGGCAGACTCCCTGTCCCGATGCTGGCCTGAAAGGTACATCGTACATCGTACGGGATTCCACGCGACCAACTTCCTCGATAGGGTCTCACCAAGTAATTATTTTCCACTGTTATCCTGCTACCGAGCGTGTTATCTTTGGCACTTTCTAGACGAACACGTTTTGCCAGAAGAGAGACTGGTCCTTCCGAATCGTTGGAATTTGACACCCGATTATCCGTCAAAGACCACAGGGTCAACGACTCTACGACGAAGCGTAGAAACGCGTCGGATGTTGTAACCTTCTTCGTGTTTTACGCGAGCACGCCAGTCAATGACGCGAGGCTGTCACGATGATCAAAGATCAGCTCGTTCGATTGAAATGCCCGCGCTGCGAATCGAAACGCGCCAAGGAGACGGAAAAAACGAAGGAACGCGAGGAGAAAAAAGCAAAACAGTTGGCACAAGGACACAACGTTCGCGTCGCAAGATCAGTGAGAAGGAAACAGAGCGTGGCGTAACGGGGAGGCGCCCGATGTTATTTTCGCCCCTTAGATTTTTAATCAATCCGTCACTGGTAGGGTAGAGAGACGGGGTGGTTTCTTCCTTAGTTCCCTTCCTCGCTTCGTATTTAAAACCTCGGGGCTGATGAACGCTTCTCATGCCAAGCAGCCTGCCTCCTCTCCAGTCCTACCACCGCCTCCACCCCCGTCGATTCCACCACCCCTCTCCCGCCGTTCTCCGTGGCGCCTCTTCAACCCCCGTGAAACTCACGCACGCATACGTAGCCAACGGCGCACGTACACTCGTACGCGAAAGTATTCCTACACTTACATCCACGAAAATATGTCAACGCGGATACGTCAGCAACGGGAAAAACGCGAAGACAGGATCAAATTCCATGGGAGTGACGATTTATAACTGATTCTTGACTCTAAACCACCTGGTACGAAGCGTGAAACACTTCTCAGAATGACGAAAAGCACAGGGAAGTCTTCGCGTTAAAAACGAGTAATTTCCGATTACCAGAGCGTAAAACTCACGTTCAACTAGAGTAATTTAAAATAAAACATTCAATAATTCGATTTGAGGACGAAAATAAGCGAAACATGAAGTTAGAAAATAATCCAACGATGTGTACAACATTTACGACACATTTGTCGGAGATACGGGTCGTGGTGGCGCTAGTGAGTTCAGCGGTAAGTCCTCTCGAGACTATCACCAGCTATAAAACGAATCAACGTCGTATCGAACTTTCTTATCGTTTAATAACACTTCTGACTAGTATTATACTTTCGAATATTTTCTTTGACCAACGATACATCAACGTTTGTATTAAATACAGACTAGATCTTCGTGCATGTACATATGTCGTTAGACTATACACAAAGACAAAATACCTAAACGCAAACGTGTTTGAGGCGATCTTCGTCAAAGGATCCAACCAATATTTTTCGTTTCTATTTTGCTATACTCATCGTCGCTGTTTTAATTATTATTTCGTTATTTTTAACGGTCGTCGAGTTTAATTCGAATTTAATAATCGATTTCGCTGTAACCTCGTGCCGATGTTATATCGGTGCTAAATCCCAGAGGAAAGCACACGCAAACGTCGGATACTTTCATGTACGAGTGTACACGCGTGCACGTGAACTCGTTCACCCTTCGCGTTTTCTTCGGGCGTGGGTCGCGGAGGTGAAGCAGATCGGGGCTGACAAAAGTAGCGGTTTATTTCATAAGTGCGCAACGCATCACGTGCAGGTATGTTCTCCACAATTACCTTACCTTGCATCGCAATATGAGCCGGTACAATGCCCGTTACGAACACTTACGTGGCTTACACGTGAGCATTGCGTAAACGCCGGGCAGAGAATGTTTCAAGCTTTCTGTACGCGTCGTCTTAATTTCGTGCTCGTTACGTGGCCGTGTCTGGTCATTAAGTAACGATCTCGCGCAAGTAAATTTGAAATAATAACTGAATGGGAAGTGTTCATTGGATAATAATTGGTTCGCCGTTATAAGGAACGAATTTTAAGGGAGAAGACCAGTGTGACATAACGTCTATGACAACCTTTCTTTCAAAATTCGTAGAAAATAATTGGCAGAAGATAGCCGTGTAAATTTTTCACAGACTTTACTTTCGATCTTAAACTACTTACAAAAAAATTCAGGTAAAAAATATAGCAATAGAAACGTCTGGAAAAAATATCGAATTAATTGTCCGCAAAATGCAGCGGATCTCGATGGTTGACAGAATACAGTGCGGAGGAGGAATCTGTCAAGGATGAAGACATGTGACGAGTAAAGACAAACAATGTAACTATAACTATAGTTAACAAATTTTGGCTATAAACGAGTTCAAAGAAAAATCAGGAAGTTGAAGATGACAGAATAAGAGAAATCGTTTTTAAGGAACAATTTTTCTGAAAATTTTCCCAATTTTGGAATTTTCAATCGGTAGCTACTGTCAAAGACACGTGACTTGTACACATCTCAAGAAATTTCACAGTAATTGGAACTTCGGGTCCTTTGTTATGCTGTCGACCATGATCAAAAGCGTTCTGAGAAAACTGAGATTGCTCGAGTCAGAGTCAATTCTTGACACTCACTAGCGGATGAATGCGCTATAGTTATGCGAATTTTTCGAATTTCGATTTCGGGTTTTTTACACTCGACGCAGCAAAGAATGGAGAATTTTTTAAGATAATAAAAAAAATCAATTTTTGTGAAAATTACATACTGATCTGCCCTCTTATCTCGTACTACGATTACAATCATGTCAAATTCCGAAATTGTGAAGCCCCTAATTTTCCCTGGTTAAAATTATATAATACTTCGAAATTTATGATTTATGTGCGAATTTTATTCCTATTAGAACGTGTAGAAAATTATACTTATAATGTTATTTGATCGACGAAAATAATACATCTTTGTGCGGTTCAGTATGAAATGCTGAGGACGAGTTACAGTTGTCATTGTCATGGTCTCATTTGGTGCCTCGTGTCATTATTTTGAGAATTATTGAAAATTAGGTATGACGAGTATTTAATTACGTTTTCATCAGATTTGTGGTATATTTTATTTTCCCTCTTGTATCAAGTTCAGGTAGAGTACCTAATAATCATTGTAACGATGACAGGTAATATCTTCTGCAGTAATTATCGAGATTTAGGTATAAAATACCTAATAAAAAATTAAAAATAATACTTGGTCACTGTTTTCTTAAAATTTTTGCCTTCCATATTTTATTTTTGTCAGGAAGATCTATGTCTAGATTCGTTTAATCATTCGTTGCGACGATGGAAAAGATCATCTTCTCGATTAATTAGGGTCGAGGGTGGCTACGTTAATGCTACTTGTAATTTTGCTAATTATCTATTTGCAACTCTTCGCAGCTATTGTTTGATTTCGTTGGCAAAATTCTTAGCGTGAAATTTAGGTTGATGTTAATTATGGAGTAACTGGATGCTTGGCAAAGGTGTAGCCATAGAAGCATAGCACTTTTCACGCATGTGAGACGCTTTAGCGAGTTTAGGTGGCGAGGTGAGCTCTCGAGCAGCTTCGTATGAACACACATTGCCTCTCCTCTTTCAACGAACAATAGTAGCGTTGTATGAATGACTCTGAATGCCATGAATGACACGTGTGAAACGTGTAACGAGCTTGCGTTCAATAAACAGTTGTTTCAATGCCATTGTTTGCAACTCTTTCATGGAATCTTCTGAAGTGATGCTTGGTAATTTATTTCAGCCTGTTCGTTGTTGTGGTTGGAAAAATTATTGCAGTAATTCACAGCGGTATAATTACGTTTTTGTATATTCATTATGTACCGAGGTACATGAATTCGGATAAGAGATAAGCCTTGGGAAAGGTATTTGAAAGAGAGTGTATCGTTTATGGATTTTGCAGATACAAGTTACATCTTGGCACTATTTTTAGTTTAAATTGAATACAAATTAAATTGCAAATTAATTTAGATAATAGTGCAATGTTATTTATGGTAAGATTGTTAGATATTAGTATAATATTATAAATTAGTATAATATATATTAGTATATAATTATGGACTTATGGATTTTTCAGATACAAATTACATCTTGGCACAATTTTTAGTTTAAATTGAATACAAATTAAATTGCAAATTAATTTAGATAATAGTGCAATGTTATTTATGGTAATATTATTAGATATTAGTATAATATATATTAGTATAATATTGTAGAGTTCAGTTGCAGATACTAATTTAAATCAAACGCCATGTTTCTTATAGAAATACTTAAAAAATATATGGGATATTTAACATTCATATCAAGGGGATTACTATTTCTAATTTTACACATCAATGGAATATTCTTAAGGAGTATGTTGACATTTCATTACCTGCAGCACTGTTTACTATTCTTGGTATCTCTTATTAACAAAATTACAATACTGTCAAAAAGCTAAAAATCTATTAAATTCTAAGATCACGAGCAACAACTGATCAAGCCAATATCTCACGACATTCAAACAAAATTAGAAAACACCCTGTATATTAATCTAAATCTGACAGTCGAAAATATCAAGTGTACCTGGTCATAGGTGATAAAACGTTTAGTCAAACTAAATAAATCATTCATCGACCAATCTGTCAGACCTGGAGCAACAGCTGACCAAGCCAATATTTCGCGATATCCAACTAAAATTACAAAACACCCTGTATATCAGTCCAAACCCAGCAGTGAATAATATTATATACTACCTGGACCTGGTCAAAGTTAACATTCTCAAATCATTTCCATACAAGATGTAATCAAACAAAATGCATCATTCATCTACCAATCTTTCAGAGCTAGAGCAACAGCTGGCCGAGTCAATGTCTCACGATATCCTACTAAAGTTACAAAACATTCTGTATATCAGCCTAAATACGATAGTCAAAAATATCAAGTGGACCTGGTCATAGGTGATAAAACATTTAGTCAAACTAAATAAATCATTCACCTACCAATTTCTCAGACCCAGAGCTACAGCTGACCCAACCGATGTCACACGATATTCAACCAAAATTACAAAACACCCTGTATATCAGTCCAAACCCAACAATTAATAATATTACCTGGACCTGGTCAAAGTTAATATTCTCGAATCATCTTCATACAAGATTTAGTCAAACAAAATGCATCATTCATCTACCAATCTTTCAGAGCTAGAGCAACAGCTGGCCGAGTCAATGTCTCACGATATCCTACTAAAGTTACAAAACATTCTGTATATCAGCCTAAATACGATAGTCAAAAATATCAAGTGGACCTGGTCATAGGTGATAAAACATTTAGTCAAACTAAATAAATCATTCA